>NW_025047807.1:1287500-1327586 GCF_018831695.1 Puntigrus tetrazona
GACAAGACAGATAATAAAGAACACATAAGTTAAATTACTATAAAATAAAACGAAGAAACAACTTGCAACATGCAGCATTTTTAAATTAGATGCAACTCTTTTTTTTTTTTTTTTTTTTCATAAAGTGCTCATGCTGGTTTCATATGGCTTTGATGCCATTTTCCGAAAGCATTTCCACTTAATGATTCAAAAACAATATTGTAGTGTAACCGAGTTAAAACTTAAAAAAATATTTTCTTTACCTTTAACGTACCTAAAGTTTATAACTGCCTTGGATTAACTATAAAATGCATTATCAATGTATGTTTGAATAAATTAACTAAATCGTGTCACACAAAATCAGCCTGATATCTCTGAGATCTTTAAGCATTCTGACGGATCAGTCAGGCTTTGAGATTGCTGCTCGTATTTAGGAAGCCCTTTCTTATTCCGCTTCTCAAACTCCTCCGTGATCTCAGCTAGAGTCCTCCCTTTGGTTTCGGGCAAAGCCAAGCTGACGAAAAGACATCCCGTCACGCAAACGCCGCAGAAGGGTACAAAGCAGAACTGTCCCAGGCCGTTAACTATGAACGGAAACGCCATTCCTATGAGGAACAGGTTGAGCCACATCATGGAGCCGGCAATCATGTAAGCCGCGGGACGCGCCATTTGGTCGAAGAGCTCTGCGGGAAGGATCCCGGTGACCCCTGCCGGACCCATCCCGAAGCTCAAGATGTAGGCGAACACGCAGACCATGCTCAGATAGGGCATGCCGGGCACTTTGCCCTCCAGCGAAAGAGCGACGGTGAATACAACCGCCCAGCAAGCCATGAGCAGATACCCTCCCGCGAGGAGCACCCTGCGGCCCGCTCGCTCGATCAGGAGATTACACACCACAGCAGACGTGAACTCGCAGGCACCCGTGCCGATCGTGACGTACTGAATCCTATCCGCCGGAATGCCGGCTTCCTGGAAGATATAGGAGGCGTAGAAGTAAATGGAATCGTTTCCACACAGCATCATGGCGCTGCTGGCAACCATTACGGTGCAGAGCTGCCTGCGGAGACTTCGGTCCCCGAAAAGCTCCCACAGAGTTTTGGCACGGGCTTCCCCGGCTCCCGCGCGCTCCTGGAGAATCTCTTCCATCTCGTCAGTGAAAACGCTGCACGCTCGGAGGCGTTTCAGGGCCTGTCCGCAAGCGTCTCGGTCTCCTCGGTCGATGAGGAGGTAACGGGGGCTCTCCGGAAACCAGGGCAAGGTGACCAGCTGCACTAGGCCCGGGAGAGCATTGCTCGCCAGCAGATAAGGCCAGAGAGATTCGCTCCCCAGAACTTCAGTCAGGCCGGCTACCTGGCCCATCAAGATCCCCAAGGCAGTGAAAACAGCGGAAGAGAAGGCAACGGCGCCTCTGAGATGCTTAGGTGCGCTCTCTCCGAAGTACATGGGCTGGACGTTCATGCTGACCCCAGCGTTGACCCCCACCAGGAGTCGAGCGAGGACGATCATCTCGAAAGAGCCAGCGGAGCGGCTGCACAGAGCCAGGACCGCGCTCACAAAAAGGAAGCAGTTGTTTAGCAGCAGCGCGCCTTTGCGCCCGCACTTAATAGCCATGGGGCCAGCAAGCAGGGACCCCAGAAGTCCCCCGAGAGAGTAAACGGAGACGACGAAGGTCCATATCAGAGTCACCTGACTGGACTCGAGAGCTGTACCCCATCTCTTCACACAGGTCTCATTAATGAACCTCTGCACGTAAGTTGTGGGTGCGTTAATGATTGAAATATTGTAGCCGTACTGAAAAGTGCCGCCGATGGCAGCAGAGCACACAGTTAATCCAAGAGTGCGTGTCCAACCTGCTCGCTTAATAGTGTCATTCATTTTTATTTTACTTTGTATGTAGCCAGAAGAACAACAAGCAGCTTGCATGTAAAATCTGTTCCCTTATTTAGCCATTATGGTAAAATTGCAGCAGCGCTACATGCACGTGTAGAACCCGCTGATCTTCTGTCATTGAACAGAGCGACGCCGACAGAACTTCCTGAAAAATGACATCAGTCTGTTGGTATTTCATAATAAGAGTCCCTTCTCAGGACGCTTTAATACAGGTCAGGTGAACGTAGTAGAACGGTCCACACCTAAAGACTGAGTATTTATTTGATATACTTAAGATATATGGTAACACTTTCACTTTATAATACACCTTAATATAGTGAATGCATAATGCATTATTAAAAAAAAAAATCTGCAGTTCCTTCACACAAAGAAATGTTTAATGCACTTCATGCTGTTAATTACAACAAATTAAATATATTTTATTTCTCTGTGTATTTTTCTATCAATATGCTAAAAAATATCCTATTTAAATCAATACGATAAACAAGTCAAAAGTGATTACGTTACCTAAAATGTGCAATGTAATGGATTACATTACTAACTACATTTTTGCCATGTAATTTGGTATCAGTAACGGACTGCAATTTACCCAAAATGCAACACTGTAGAGTACAAACCCATCTCTGTTCCTTAAAATAAAATCATATGAAGTAATAATAACTTACTGGTGGTAGTGACTCAGATGGGAGTGAGATGCAAACACATAGGAATCCACAGCAAGGACATCTACTCCCTAATATTAGATGAAAATGATTAAGCATTTTAGATAAACATAGCTTAAACAGTGTATGAATGTTACTTATTGTTGCCTCAAGTTTGCATTTGGTTTCCAGGCCTACACCGCCGTTCCAACAGAACCGATGACTTCACGCTGTTGCAATCTAACACACATAGTCACGCTGGAAAATGAAAAATGCACTGTTATTTAAAAAAAAAAAAAAAAAAAAACATTTTGCATGTCTCTTTTATTTAACACACCTGAATAAGGTCATCAGCTCCTTCCCAGGATTGGAATTGAGAAGCATTGCTATAGTTAATGGAAAGCTGAGTTAAACATTTCTTGGAATTATCAAAAATATGCACACTGTCAAAACTTTATAATATATATTTAATTGTGATTCGTGCTTTACTTTGTATACAGGTGTAAGGGAGAGTATCCACCTATAGGCTGTGGAAAAGTAAATATGTTGCATTTAAACACCATGGTTAATCATAGCACTTTTAAAAGTGAGAAAGAAAGTCTAATCTGTTGTAAAGATCCTGTGAGACATTTGTAGTACGTTGTTTAAGAATTAATTTAGTTGTAAACAACTTGTGACAACTAATTTACAATCTAAGATCTCTGTTTGAAAGATCTAAAAATGATATTAAAACAACAACAGCAAAAATTATATAATTGTTTGTTCATATTGGTTTTCATCTTCTTGTAGAGTCAGCCCCTCTGTAATTCCATAAAGAGTTTATTTGTGAAAATTTATACACTCTAAATGTTTAACTTTAGGGTTGTTTATGTGTGCATGTTTGTGTCGAGTGTGTGTGTGTGTGTGTGTGTGTGCGTGTGTGTGATTGAGTGTTTGTGTTCACGTTTGTTTGTGATTCTGTGTGTGTGTGCGCATGTGTTGATGCTTTAAAAAATCTGTGAACGAATAGAGAAATGAACTTTACCTAACTGATGTGTGTCGTAAAATAAGGTTCAAAAGTGTACAGTGACCCCTTAACCTAAATGTTACAAAAGGTCATCAAGACCAAAGCACCTGCATATCATAAATGGGTCATAATGTACATACTTTGATCAATGATATTTAGCCTGAACTTTTGGCAGAAAAGTTCACCGCCACCTGAACGTATTCGCAGGTGCATGTTGTAAAAGAAAAAACTTTTTAACTAACACCTTGCAAAAGTTTGAATCGCCAGATCCCTCAAAACTCATTACACTGCACAACAATCTCTCTTTTCATTGTGGTGCATGAACCACAATATTTTGCATTTCGTTTTAAAGGTAGATAGATAGATAGATAGATAGATAGATAGATAGATAGATAACACTAGTGTAAATTAAAGAGTCCTAAAAACATTTGATTTCACTCCTGTTAGATATTTGTGCACTCATTCGTGTGTTTTAACTACTAAACCAAATGGAGAAGGCTTTTATTTATGTAAATGTTTTTATATCTAGTAAAGCATTTTTTAAAGGGGTCAAAAGATGCATTATATAAACATTATTTTGTGTAATGCAATGTGCTTACGTGGTTTAAGCCCCTATAAGCCCCGCCTCCTGAAACAGGTAAATTTGCACAAAGCTCAGTGTTTAAAAAACGAGGTGTGCTCTGATTGGCCAGCTATCCATTGCACGAATTGGTCGAATTATCCTCCAGATGTCGCATTCGTAGGCTGCATACATCATAAAGAAGATCTTATTTTAGAATAGCAACCGTTATAAATTTAACCATTATTTTTAATAAAGTGTTAATTTTTTATTATGTTCATGACTCTCAAATATAATGCTCAGTTAACTAAAATAAACCAGGCTTGACGACGTATGCTGCCTACAAATGCAACCTTCCGTCTGAGAAAAGGCTAACAAACTCGCCATTTGTTGCATCCAGTGACTTAGTAGTCTTTTTAAGTGTCGTGTTGCATCGTGCCTCGTAAACATAACACCATGTCTTGATTCGTGATCGAGTAATGACAAACAACAAGCACTACCCTTCACTGCTCAAAACTTGCATATTAATAGTAAGTAACAGGTTGTTTTAAAAAGAAACGTAACTTACTTAAAGATTGTGAGTCAGAAGCACCAGACTGTCCTTGCAGAGATAGAATTGTTCCAATCTTTGCATAGACTGCTCTGCAGGTTTTAGGAGTCTGTCCTCCATAAATGTGCTCTAATATCTGTGATGAACTGTTCTGTATCAGTGTTGTAAATACAACTTAACCACTAATTTCTAGTTGTGTCCTATTCTGTGTACAAAGTAGTTTTACTTTCACAATGACACACAGAACATCCAGCAACCGGTGGCAACACTACAGTCAGAATAACAGCTGGTGTGCGGTGTTATAAAAATAAACCCACTATGTCACTTATAAAAGTGGGGGCGTGTTTAAATCAGCCTTTTTAGGTGGGTGTGGACAAGTCATAACTTTTATTAATAATCGGTTTTGAGACTTTAGTCTTTGCAAATACAGAGATCTATCTGTGCACTAACAGCAGCCTGTAACACTCCAAAGAGAGTCTCATGACCCCTTTAATGGTTCATTTCATTTTCAATAATAACCTAAGTATCGAAAAATATTTTATTTAACTTTTAAGAGATTAACCGAAGAAAACACCCCATGGCAAAATGTCTACTTTACACCACTTTACCATATTTTACTTCTTTATGATTAAAAATGGCCTTGGAGAATTAATTTAGGGTTTTTTATTAAAGTAAAGTTGGTGATGCTGACATTTGTCAAAGATTTCCTTCTTTCGACTATCAAATATATACACATAAATACCCTTCTGGTAGATGTGTGCTTGTGTTATTGAGGTTGTGAATGTGCCAGGAAGCTATTTTTACTGAGACAAGAATACATACAGCTTGAATGCCAAGTTAGGCTAACAAAAGCTGCGTTTTAGCTGCATTAGCTGAAACCCCAGCTAATATAAAGCAATATAAAAACTCAAAGATCAGCATTCATTTGAAGAAAAAATCCTTTGTAACATAAAAGTCACTTTTGGTCAGTTCAGTGCATTCAAAATTGTATTTCTTTTAAAACCATTCTTAAATGTACCTCTTCTTGTACCAATGGAGTACCTCCACAGTACATACCGTGAGCACATGGTGGGTGAAACAGTACCTGTTTTGTGGTACATATGGAATAACTATAGTTATAACGATGTTTCTTTGTTTTATACTATGGTATAAGCAAGATAGATTTACTATGGTACAGCCAGGGCTTACACCCAGTGAACTGGAGCGCATTAAAGTGGAGTTGACCTTCACCTATTGGCAGAAATGATTTCTCTTACTACAGGCTAATAGGGATTTGCTCCGGGTGCATAAATAATGCTTCATAGCTTCCTGCTTGAAAGAGAGTTGTTTTCTTTATGAGCATGTCTTCTTTTGCGTGTGAAATGAACAATGTGTTCTGTGTTGAGATAAGGAGGTGTCAGACAGATGCATCAAGCACACAGTTGCCTTAGGTTGTCCTGCCAACTTAAAGTCAAGTCATATAAGAGAAGTTGAAAAGGGGAAAAGCATTTTTATCAACAGACTTAATCTTGACTCAATCAGAAGCACGTATCAGAAGAGCATTACAAAGGCAGCTGATGCAGAGGAATTTGCAGCCTTGCTCGCAATCTACAATCCTCATTCATTAATAAGAAACAGGCACATTATAAACCCAAATGTACTCTAATAAATTGAAAAGAGTACATTCAAGTAATAATATTCAAAAATGCTGTAATTATTCCAACAACGTAAACAGTTTCATTCAGTGTCATCTGTTGGTGACTAATACTTACCATTTAGTGCATTTTAGTTACGCTTCTGTATTTTTTATTTCCTGTGTGTATTTATGTGTATTCCGAGTAATTGTTCTGATGATTCAGAATCAGACTCTTTCTCCAACATGTGGCTAGCTATTTTAACTTTTAAGTTATAAAATACAGTAATGGACATGTAAGGTGTCATCATATTGCTGCTGGACCACATGTCTGTCGTGAGCATGACATAGTCCACACTGCTATTGTTTGCCATGACCTCAGTTTTCAATGCATTATACTGTTTTTGACAAATATGTGATTAGATGCTCATGACTATAGCAGTCAATATATCACCCAGCCATATAGGGTGTTAAATTGCATGAGGTGACCAGGTCCTGCGACCACAAAACCAACAGCATGTGTGACTTTTGCTGTGGGGTGTTTGTGCGGATATGCTTGTTAGGTTTTCACCATATGTGCTGCTGTGCAATATGACCAAACATTTTAACTTTGATCTTGTGTGTACAAAGGTCATTTTTGCAGAGGATGCAACTCTGCAGGCCTAAACTGCGCTGCCATACTTCTTCAGATAGAAGGAGCTTTCTGCTGGCAAGCCTTTCAAACATGTCATGCTTTTATGAATTTTATCATTTAACATGTCGACAGAGGCCTGTGGAGTTTTGTTGTTCGTCTGCCATTTCTCTGAGCATTACAGGGTCTGATCTGGGGCTAAAATTACTGGGATGTCCAATCCTGGGAGGATTGGTGTCCTCCACTTCTGTGACTTCAAGTTGATTGACTGTAAAACTCTTCCCGGATTCATGGCAGCAAAAATAGCTTCCAACTAACTTTCATTAGAGTACTATATTAGTAGACTGGTAGCTATAGTCAGTGGAATATCTGAGCTTATAGGTACCCTTCCTAAAGCAAGCGACCAACTTAGCACCACTGCTTAATGGACGACCAAGTATCAACATGACAACTCTCAAAAATAAAGGAAGGCCTGACTACATCCTATACACTGAACATCTTACCAAGGAGGCTTGCAAAAAGCCTAAAAACTTTTAGCAGAACATATCTGCAGAGTTATAAAGCTCAAAGTCTGCCACAAAAGGATTCATTCTATCTAAAAGAGAAGTCTGATGCAGGCCGGGCTAAACGGCACATTCAAAAATGCCTCCACATGTTTGTTACGATGTGGTAATATTTTTGCAATGCCTCCCAAATGTCCACGCAAAGAAAGAAGTTGTGGTTTCAGTAACGCAAAAGTGATGATGCAGTCTTGTTAGGGAGTGGCTGTGTGTTTCTGTGCAAAATGCAATGTATTTGGCTTCTGAAAGTAGATACAGTTAGGAATATTAGATTATACTCGCAACAGAAAAAGCACAACCCAGACGGAGAAACCAAAAAAGGGCAAAAAACTAAATCAAACGTGATCAAATGTGATCATTTTAAAATCTGTACAAAAATACAGAAATAAAATACCTGCATTTAAATCAGTATTCGTCCTTGTACTGTCTCTTTAAATATTTGAATGACTTCCTCAAGCAAAAATAAGATGATGATACTAAATATTATTAACTTTTAAACAAAACAATGAGAATCAATAAGTTAATCATGTTGAATTTATGTTTAGTTTTGTTGATATTGTAAACTTTGTTTTTTTGTAACTTTTTTACTTTATGTTGTGACTTTTCATCTCACCTGACCTTTAATCTCGCCATATTTTTTCTCAGAATTGTGATACAAACTCACAATTATAAGTTTCAAAGTCAGAATTGCATGATATAAAGTCAGAATTACGTGTTATAGTCAGAATTACAAGTTATAAAGTCAGAATTACATGATATACAGTCTTATGAAAGAATTATGAGTTATAGTGAGAATTACATATAGACATGTTCTCAGAACTTGACTTTATAATTTGCAATTCTGACTTTATAATTCAATTGTGGTTTTATAACTCACAACTCTCTGACTATATTATTGGAAATTCTGACTTTATATCTCACAATTCTGAGAAAATAAGTCCAAATGAAGAGTTTGTATCACGCAATTCTGAGAAAAAATAAAGCTGGATTGTTGGATAAAAAGTCACAAGCATTTCTATTCAGTGGCGGAAATGGGCTTCCATAGAAATGTGGCAGCAATCGCGTGATACTCGTGTTTTAATTAAGCATAACTTGCTTTGGTACTGTGCGTGTAATCCAAGACACGAGGAGGCAAGACACAAAAGTTTAACACCATTTAATAAACAGTTCAGAAGGGAACGTCACACACAACCTTTCAAAGACGTGAACGGGCCAAGACTGAAGGCTGGAACACAGCTTATATAGGGAAGGAAATCAAAGATAATAAGACAGACATTTGCTAAGTTTGCAATACCATTATGGTAGGATAAATGTCCATTTTCCGAGTTGCATGTCTGCTGCTCGTGTTTTGAAGACTAGTCTACCTCTGCTTAAATATGTCCGCCAAAAACAAAATATTTTAATCGCTGTTAATTATTATTAGGGTTTTGCACCCCACCGGTTCCTCCTGACATCATAGGTTTCTTCTTTTTATTTGAGACCAGCAAGTTTTCAGGACTGGTACCGAATCAGGATTTGGGCACTAAGTGGAAAAGCCCAGTTCCCAATCGTGCTCCAGCCGGAAAAGTGGTATCAGATGGTCAGACACTGGAGTAAAAAAGTTAGGACAGAATAATATATTGCAACTGTAGGTTATGATATTTTTAAAAACTCTTAAAACCGCTCAGCTTTTTAGTTGATGTTTGCTTATATTTTCCCTTTGGCATTTCTGTTCCACCTACTTTTATTCCAGAGCAATTGCTGTTGATTTTGACTTCAAGGTAAACAAAGTAGCACTTCCAAAATGCAAAAAAATGATCTGTCAGCTCTCTGTCAAACACACTTTTTTTCCCATTACTGTGACTAAAAATAAATCGCAGTAAGGGAGAAAAAAAGAGAGATTGAGGATATATTGGTATAATCTTGCTTCCTCAGTGGTACTTCCTCTTTAGTCACATGCATCACTCCGCCAAAGATCCTTCACTCATACTTGCAGCTCAGTATCATATCGTAACGTATATTTGTCCACCCTTCATGCAGAAATGGACTGGAATTTCCTGTTGCCTTTGTGTTTATTTTACGGTAAGATCAACTTCTAAATTGGTCGCATAAGCTATGCTAAAATTCCCCTGCAATTTTATGATAGTAGCCATGCATTCATTTGTGTTCTTGCTGTGAACTGAACAGGTTGTAAAATCTATGAGATTTTCTTAAATGAATGATGATCTGCAAACAGGCATTCTACTGACTATAGGTAACTTGTCAAGAACATGTCAGCTCATTCTAACCCTACCAGTCTGCTAATACTCTGACACTGAATGAAAGTAAGTTTGACATGTAGGTGCAAAGTTACTTTTTGTCAACAGAATGTTCAAAAGGGACCATCAAAATAAAGTGAAACCCTTATTTGTTAAAAAATAAGCATTTCAATTTCTTATACATATATATACACATATATATATATATATATATATATATATATATATATATATATATATATATATATATATATATATAGAGAGAGAGAGAGAGAGAGAGAGAGAGAGAGATAGATATATATATAGATATATAAGCACATTTATAAATGTCACATAAATGTCAGAATTTAACTATGGCCTGACAAATTCTATTTATATGCAGTTTAAGGTTTAAGTCGCCAGCAATCTATTATAATTTTACAGTATTCATACTATGAAAATATTTTACAGCTTATTACCGTACAGCGAAATACAGTATAAATCTTTTTTTTTTTTTTTTTAATGTACAATAAAATACCGGCAACAGTCGCTGTGAATCTACAGTATTCATACTTTGAATTATTCAACAGCTTTTTAAATTTCTGTGATTATTTCTATTTAAATCAAATGGGTTACTTTAAATTCGCTCTTTATTGTACAAAGATGTTGTAATTAGATTTATAGTAAAAGCATTTTTTTCTCTGTGGGCCACACACATCTATTTAAAATGCATTATATTGAAAGATCTAAACAAACAAACACTTAAAGGGTATGAAAACACTTTAACATTTAGAATTTTTTTAACGTTTTTGGATCTGCACTACTTTTTTGACTACAGTGGCAACAACTGTGGTTGGTCTTTATCAGCTGGTCTATTTGATTTGATAGATTTTCATTCCTTTTGACTCCCGAGACATTTTTTTAAAGGTTGCATTGCTTTTGTTCTTTTTAGCACACTGTTACTTTAACTTAACTTTGTGGTTTAATGTGGCAAGATCAGTCTGTCAAAACGACACAGACAGAAACAAGAGGAAAGCCATCTGACCTACATAAAGTCCCACTAAAGGTCGACTGGGTTCTTCAATAGTGTGTAGACATGTGCATTCTATGTGGAGAATTTTTCTGGACGATCGCCCTTGTTCTCTTTGCATTTACATTTACATTTACATTTAGTCATTTTGCAGACGCTTTTATCCAAAGCACTTTGAGGTAACCTTCCCCAGGATGACCTTTGCACCTTCTTTGCGATTAACGCCAATGAAGCGACTGAAACCAGAGACCGAATGAAATGCTACGAAATGCTATATACACCTTGTAAGCGTAAATGTTAATAACTAGTGCTGATATCACAAGTTTTTTTGTTGTAGCATGTTTTTTGTATGATTTGGGAGTAAATGAATGTTTTTGCTGTATAGTGGCTTGTAAAGTGTTTGTTATCTGGCCCCTGTTCTGCTACTCATTGGTTCCTCAGCTGGCGGGGAGACTTTTCATCACAAGCCATTTAGTGGAGCAACGTTAAAAATTGGCTGTAAATTAACTGCAATTCCTTAAATGGCAAAATATTGCCCAGAGTGCATTGTTTTATGCAGTACATTGCTATTTTAATAGTATGTCGCTGTCAGATTATGGCCGTTTTTTAACATTTTTTTACGGTGTAGTCACTGGTCTGGGTTATAACTTTAATTCGAATAATTATTACAAATAAATCTTACTTTTCGGTGCAATATTTGCAACAAATTGTTACTGCGGAAAGTACTTCATAACTCATTTAAATACGTTTCCTTTCTTTTGCACGTTAGCATGCCATTCATTAACGGCCTTCAACATTGATCCTGTGACGTGGAAGACCTTCACAAACAATGAAAACACCGGCTTTGGCTATAAAGTGATACAGAAAGGCGCAAGGTGAGCTCACTTGAAATAACGCTTGAATAAAACAAGGATATTCGAACCCAAGACTGATGTGGATATCAAAGCCCTGGTGCGTGAAAAAATTATGAATTAAGTAAAATGAAATACTAAAATAAACATAAATCTGAGTTTCCATTTCATATCAGTTTTGTTTCTGCTTTTCATTTTAGTCAGAAGGTACTGCAAAGCAATTATATCAGTGCTTTACAAATAGCTGCTGTTGTCACTGTAACGCAGGTCGAGCGAGGCAATGCAAACTGTTCTAGTTAAAATGTTTTTCTAACTTTATTGTGGTGCAATTTGAAAGAAAACCCTTTGAATCCCACCAGTGGTTAAGTATTAATTTCCTCTTTCTGTAGACTAAAATATTTCGCAGCGTTGACAAAAACCATGCTGATGTCCACATTTCTGTCTTTCAATTGCTTCTTACTCAACCCTTGTACCCAGACAGGAATGCCACAGATTTCTTTTTTAGTCTGTTCTCATGTTCTTTCTGTCTTCTTCTCTAGTCTGCTTGTTAGTGATCCTTTAATACAATACAGTAAAACTCAGAGAGGAAAGATTTATGACTGTCCTGTCACCAGAGAAAACTGCTCACCACTGGTCTTTAATGGTACTTAGTTTTTTGCTAATATATATATATATATATATATATATATATATATATATATATATATATATATATATACACACACACACTTATATAATGCTTCCAAATATTTTATTATATGTATTATTTGTGATAATATTTCCTTTTTGTTATTCATCAAAGTTCCGAAAGAAGCTGTCAACATGTCTCTTGGACTTTCAATGTCTGTAAATCCTGAGTTTTCAACAGCCGTGGTAAGTTTCCAGAAAAGTTAGGACATTCTGTAAAAGCTAACAACATCAAGAAATTGCGATTTGCTATTTGTCTTTATAACCTACAATATACAGAATACCAAGACGTTTTCAATGTTTAAAACTCAACCTGACCCTAACCCTAACCCTCATTATTTTTACTGGCCAAAGTTTTGTTGCTGGGAAACTCCATTTTATATGGTTAACGTTACTGAATACTAAAATGTGCAATTTGCTGAAATGCGTTTTACATTTATATTCATTCATTTAGCAATTGCTTTCATGCAAAGCTTGAAGGCAATTAACAATGCAAAATGACAACTGCGTAATAGAGCCATAATAGACATTATGCAAATATGAGATATTTAAGAATGTTGTTATTATTATTATTATTATAAATCCTGCTTATAATTATTGCATTCGGGCAGCAGGGAATCACAAAACGGCAAACAGACCAGGAACATACTCGGCGGACTCAAACACAAGACTTTCAGACTTCATAACTATTGAGAGTCTGGGCACAGCTTATAAAGGGTGGAGATAATGAGGCACACTTGGAGGTGATTAGTCCTAAGTAAGGGGTTATGGGTAATGAAGTCCTGGGTGAAGAGAGGGTGCCCTCGGGTGGCGATCAGACAGAGCCACAGAGGCCTGATTGTGACACAGGTAGTTCAGTAAAAATATGCTTTTAATTAGTGTATTTATATAGCTTTTACCATTTTTTATTTATCACAAAAATAAGAATGTACTACAAATATATCTGCTCGCATTTAAAGCTGCGGTCCGTAACTTTTTCTGGTTGAATATGATCCAAAATAAATATTTGGGCAAGAACACAACCAGCCAGAGTTCAAAACTAACGCCTCCTTTTATAGCTTGATTTACAAGCGATTTAGCTTATAATAGTGTTTTGTCGTTCGAGTGGAACGAATACTGTAAACATAAAGAAGCTAGGCTGTCTCTCACATCAGCTAGAATAAATTATTGGGCGGCAGTTTGTTTAGACAATATTTGTTTTTCAGTTTCAGCTTGAAGCCACGTCTGGTATTTGCAAAGTGATATTTAAGGATTGCTAAGAAATGCTATTTCTAAAGATGTAAAACCACAGCCCTATCTTTATTTTATCTGATCTTATCTATTGCAAGACACGCCCCGAAGCCCTTTGCCTTTTGACTGAAGATTATTTATATTTTCAGATTGTTTTAGCAGAACATATAAAACAATAACTGATAAAAACGCAGTGTTCCAAAACAAAAATAAAGACGGTTACCTCTAAGTTTTACGCTAGTGTCCAGTTTAGAGTGTGTTATGTATGGCATTTGTCGTTTTTTCTCTCAGGTTTGTGGTCCGACCATACCTAAGAACTGTGACGTCACCACTTACAATGGCATGTGCTTTAAAATCAATTCAAAAAATTCTGTAAGCCAACCTGTGCCGAGGACTCTGAGAGGTACTTGTATTGATTCTTACCGTATATGACACGATTATTACTGCCGAGCAGCTTCGGATTGATGAAAATACGATTTTTTTTTTCCACCACCCGCAGAATGTCCAAAATCGCAAATAGATATCGCTTTTTTAATGGATGGATCTGGAAGTGTAAATGATGTTGATTTTTCTAAGATGAAGAAATTTGTTATAAAAATGATTAGAAGTTTTATAGACCAGGATGCAAAGGTACGGCAATCGATGCATTTATTATGTTCTAGACAATATATGATTTTAACACCAGTTTTACCGTCATGAACTTAATCTATCTATCTTTCTGTCTTGCAGTTTGCCGTAGCGCAGTTTTCTACAGGTTGTGTGATTCATGAGACGTTTCAAGTCAGAGATGTAAAGTACTGGGAAGCTGCAGTGACTTCGATAAAACAACAGCAAGGATGGACTTATACCGCAAGTGCTATAAGAACACTTGTGTAAGACATGCTTTCTGAGATTTTTTTAAGATTCCAGTTAACCATAACATAATTAAAAAGAACACATATGTTATACAGTTAATACATTATACAGCTGCATCAATAAACTATTATTAAATATTGCATATTGTCCATTAACAGGAATCAGCTGTTCGTTGGTAGCGGAGGAGCAAGACCATCAGCCAGAAAAGTCCTGCTTGTTATCACAGATGGTGAATCAACCGATTCAGCTTATTTGAGTGAAGCTGTTCAACAAGCACAAAAAAAAGATATAACACGTTACGCTATTGGGGTAAGATCGATATGTTGCCCTTCCTAAAGTCTTGGAAGAGATTTTAGTTCACCGTGTAAATTAAATGGAAAATGGAAATCATACATACGACGTGAGGTCGAATAAATTATGCCAGATGTTATAAACATTATATTTATGGAACATGACATTTTTCTTAGGTTGGAAACGCTTTTCGGAGCAATAATGCAATTAGGGAGCTGCAGAGTATTGCATCTTTACCCTCCGATAAGCATGTGTTCAGAGTCACTAACTTTGACGCGCTGGAAAATATCCGTGAGCAACTCAAAGAGAACATTATTGCCATCGAAGGTATGTTTGCGGAGAGGAAAAAATGTACCGTGTGCATTGCTCTGATTTATAATAGTCATGATAATAATAATGAGGTAGGTAACTGTGTTATTATTGTATTTATTGGCTAGGAACCCAGACCACTGGTGATTCATCTCGGATGGAGTTTGCACAGGACGGGTTTAGTGCGGCATTAACAACAAATGTAATTATATTACATTACACCAAACTTAAAAAGGCATCGTACGAAATTTAAAATATGAAATACATACAGGGTGCGTAGAAAATAAGAACATTTGGTTGCTTTGCAGCCTCAAACGTTTTACCCAGCTGTATTTACGGTGCAACTTAATATCCAAGTGGAAGAAAAATAGCACCAACAGCATGTCAGGGGAAAAAAATCACTGATTTAGTATTTGTCAATAATTTTCGAACATATTGGGGTTATATCTTTCATTGGATGTTATAAGTAAATATAGTTAGAATACAACAAAAACTGTCTTCATTTCAGGCTGCATGTATGATTAGGTTAGAATGCAGGTTAGAATTACACAAAAAATAAATAAAATAAAACAAAAATTAAAAACTGTGATTTACATTTTCACACAGTTTTCACTTTGCTGGTAAATTTCTGGAATAAATATAAAGAAACCCAAGTAACATATTGAAAAAGAAGAGACATAGCATAACCTCCATAACGTAAAAAAGTCACATGCAGCATTCATCCAGTTAATTATGCTTACCAAAAATATGCAAATAATAACATAATAACACTCAGTTGCAGGATGAGTTGTGAGTTTATGAATAGGATTAATTGAATGCGTGCTGTGAAACAAGATAAGCAGGATTCTGTTTATAGTGGCCATTGGTTAAAAGCCCGAATTATATCTTCTATGCTTCTAATACGAGCAGCTGATCATCTCTCTAATATTATGTATTCAGAAAGATATAACGATGACTGCAGTGGGAGCTTTCCAGTGGAAGGGTGGATTTCAGCTGTACTCACAAGATGATCAAATATCAAATGATAAAAAATTTAAAGAGGGAAGTCAGCACGACAGTTACTTAGGTAAGATCTCTTCTCTGACTGCGTATATATCAAAATGCATTCGTATATCAATACATCCAACTATTTTAACGTCTGTTTTATTTACAGGTTATTCCTTGGCAATAACGACAGTGTCGCAAACAAAGTATGCAGTCATGGGAGCACCGAGACACAAGCATGAGGGACAAGTTGCTGTTGCGAGCATTTATTACAGTCCAAGAATTTTACAAGAACTGGATTCTCCTAAGGTTATAGAACTCATATTTGTCTAAAATATTAGCACATCGCCCAAACAAGAGAAAGTAAGCTTGCATGTGAAACTATACAGCTTCCCTGTCTCTTTTCTCAGTCTCAGATCGGCTCATATTTTGGAGCTGAGGTTTGTGCAGTGGATGTGAACCGCGACTCCACATCCGACTTCCTGTTGGTATCGGCACCAACGTACATAGATCATGACCGGGAGGGTAAAGTGTTTGTTTACACCGTCAGTCGTCGGGTAAGGGATGGGGATTAGAGGTTTTAGACCATTTTAAAAATCAGTTCTGATGTACGTTTAGATTTGACTGTTGGTTTGCTTCCCGTTCTGGTCGCTCTTCACAGTCGTATTTAGTTTTTTCCGGTATGGAGCTGGTGGGAAAGGAAGGTCAGAAGGGTCGCTTTGGCTCTTCTCTGGCCAGCCCGGCAGATCTGAACGGCGATGGTTACGTGGATGTGCTGATCGGAGCTCCTTTAGAAGAAGACGGACAGGGCAGCATCTACATCTTCAACGGAGGAGCATATGGAATAAATTCCAAACATTCACAGGTGCAATGCTTGGGAAAAATTTTAATAAAAAATACAAATGATCAGTTAAACCCTCTGTTTTGGTACTTTTGCACAAGTGTGACCTCGGATCTCAAGACCAGTCTGGGGTATATTTGTAGCGATAGGCAAAAATACATTGTACGGGTCAAAATAATTCATTATTTTACATGCCAAAAATCATTAGGACATTAAGTAGATATCATGTTCCATAAAAATCCTGCTGTAAATATATCAAAAGTTTTATAGACAAGCTTATTTACAGCTGATATTAGGTTTTGTTTGTTGTTAACTATTATAAGCATCTGATATTATTGTTTAATCTCTTATTGTTTAATCAATAACTACAGAGCAACGTTCCAAGTGTTTATGTTTTGTTAGTGACGATTATAAAGTAATAGCGTCTTAACTTTTCTTTTCTGCCTGACGACCCTCCGTCCTGAAATCCTCTCTTTCTCCCTCTTTCCTTGCCTGTATGTGATGACAGAGGATCGCTGGGTCATCTTTGAAGCGAGGCTTGCAGTTCTTTGGCATTTCATTGAGTCAGTTCTCTGTAGACCAGAGCGGAGACAACCTTCCCGATATTGCTGTCGGGGCCATGGGAGAAGTTCTGCTTCTCAGGTGTGCTTTTGTTTGACACAGAACTCCAAATGTACAAAAATACAGATTCGGTCATGACCATTCTTATGTGTTACCTGTGAATCATTCAGGTCCAGACCCATCGTAAATTTGGAAACCAGGGTTACTTACAGCCCACCTAAAATATCAACCGTTGAAACAGAGCAGTCGCTGAGAAACACCATGAAAGTGTGCTTCACCATGAGGCCATACAGCCAAAGCATAAGAGGTTTATCCAATATGAGAAATATTATTTCATGTTGTACAATGTGTAACGTCATAGTGGTGTACCACAATATTTAAATGACAATCCATAATCAGCAGCATTGGCTGACTTAAGCTTTTAACACAATTTTATTCACTAAACTACATTTTTTTGTTAGAAATGACTACAATTTTGGGGGTCAGTTTTTTTGGCAACACTTTATTTCGATAGCCCACTTCAGTCATTCAACAGCCACTACATCTATAGTATTAGTAGACTGCTTAATATCTTTATTTTGAAGGGTCCACAACATACTGACTATCAGAAACTTTGCAAGTATATGTTAACTTATTC
This sequence comes from Puntigrus tetrazona, assembly GCF_018831695.1. Classification (NCBI taxonomy): domain Eukaryota; kingdom Metazoa; phylum Chordata; class Actinopteri; order Cypriniformes; family Cyprinidae; genus Puntigrus; species Puntigrus tetrazona. Next base: position 1,305,421 of record NW_025047807.1, read on the forward strand.
TACTAACACTAAACCTGCCTAACAATCCACTCTGAGAGTTAGTAGACAAAGTTACTTATAGGCATATAATTTCTAAAGTGGACTATCAAAATAAAGTGTAACCATTTTTAAAAAAATTATTTTATTTATAATAAATAAAAACATTAAATGACATAAAAAGCACTTTAAAATTATTCAAATTATAAAAATACATAACAATATTACTGTTTTTACTGTAATGATTGCAAACGTTGTACTATATTTATATAATAAATGTTAAAATATTACCTCTGACTTAAACGGTACTGCATTTTAATTAAACAAATAAAATGTCTATTTATGTTTATTATCTAGACTTGAGAGCAAATATTAATTACAACATAACGCTGGATGCCAAGCGACAGAAATATCGAGCATTTTTCTCATCCAAAATTCGCATCTACAGTTTCACAAAGAACATTAAGCTCAATGAAGAAGCTTGCGAAAATCATCCTTTCCTTATAGACGTAAGTCAACATTTTTTCATACTTTTAAATATCAGTCTGTTATTCTGACTGTAAGAAATAATGAGAATAAATAAGTGTTGTACTTTCTAATAATAACTCAAACTGAAAATCGTGATTTTATGGCACACGCATGTCTGATATGTATCCCATCAGGCTTTCCCAGAAGATGCTCTAAACCCATTGTCCAATCAGTTAACATTCACTTTTGAGGGTCTACCAACTGCCTCACTGCAAAACATAAGACCACTACTGCTGCCGGGGATAAAGACCACCACAGACCACAATGTAAGAGAAAGCATACCAATTTTAGTTTCAAGTGCAATGCCACACGTATCTTAGGGATAACTAACCACTATTTACTACATGCCGTCTTTAAGACAGTCTTTCCTTCTGTTAGCAGGTGTTTTGAAAAATGTCTATGCTTGTGATTACAACGAAACTCTGGATTTTATTGAAACATTGAGCTGAAACATTCTTTAAAAAAGTTTCTTTTAGAAAGAAAATCATTTGGAATAAAACAAGATTTGACACAAGGTGAAAAAAACACCTCTGAACAGAACACTAAGTTCACCTTTAAGTGTTTTGCGTCGTTTATTTGACTAGGCCCTCTTCATCTACTTTTAGGACAAGGGAAATCTGATTAAGTTTGGTGTCACATTTATGCAGAAATAGAAAATTCACAAAAGGGTTCACAAACTTTTAAGCAGCATTGTATATCTAAACATAGTAACTTCTACATGTCTAGTGTAACATGTGATTTAGTTGTCATTTAATGTTTTCTTAATATCTTCATTCCACAGCTGGACTTTGAGAGAAATTGTGGACATGATAACATTTGTGTTGATGACCTCAGGATGGATTTAAATTTCTCTGGGTGAGCAAACATTACGTTTAACCAAGAAATTTAGTTTTTTTTTCCTCCAGCCTCATGCTATTTCTTTTTACAAAGACATTTTTTTCTATTATCATTATTATTATTTTGTATTGATCTCCACTTAAGGCGAGTTTAGAATAACCCAATGGCAGATTTATTTAAACAGTGATTTATTATACAAACATAATTCAATACAGACCTGACTTGACTTGACTTGACTTGACCCAAATTCTCCAAACAGAGGATATAACTCCAATATGACATGGGGCAATATATACTAAACAGTGAAAATTACATGACATGAACAAACCAGTGAACATGAGGGCAAGGGAAGCACAGACACAATCAGATTACAAAATAAAAGACATAACAATGAACAACACAAGGAAGCCCAAACAAAGCCCAAACCTTCTGTTGCATATTATCATTATTATTTTACGATCCTTTAGGATGAAACAGCGTCAAAGTCCGGAATCAACCTTGTTTTTTCTCTTTTTTTGTTTCTGCATTCCAGATCTACAAATATAGAGGTCGGCATCATGCAGGAGATCAATGTGACAGTGTTTGTGGAAAACAGAGGAGAAAACTCATACAATACACTCTTCACCCTCAGCTACCCCTTTGGACTATCCTACAGAAGAATCACATCTAAACAGGTAAAGATGGCAGTTATTGTTACCGAACGATGGTTTATGCATGCGCCGCTTTCCGTTTGAGCAGGGCAGAGTGGAGTGCTTATCTACCGACAGTGAGCAAAAAGGCTCATTTGGAGAGACCACCTGCCACATCAGCAAACCCATCCTCAAAGCAAACTCTCGGGTGAGGTCACTTTTAAAATAGCCCTGTGCATTTTTCTTTTTTTAGCGCTACTCATTTTCTCTGTGCCCACTTCTAGGCTGTGTTTCACATAACATACAGCATCAATAAAGAAAGCAGCTTTGATCAAAAGGTCACATTTAATGCTAGTATGAACAGGTACAGTATGACACATTTGATGGTTGAGAAACTCTTCACATATGAGAAATTGATAAGTAGTACTAACAAAAACCTTCCGTCGCTTACAGTGGGAACAATCACGCTCAAACCAGCGAATTATTCAAAACGAAAAGCATTGGTGTCAAATATGCCATCTATATTGCCTTAATAAGGTTAGTGCTCTGTTCCTCTACAACAGACATTAGCATCCAGATATGGTAATGGATTTTACGTTTCCACTTGATGGTCTGGGTAAATCTGGGATTTTTTCTGGGGTAAATCTGGGAAATTTGATGCTTAATTTAGGGTTACATTTAACATAAAAAGTTTAAAAATGATAAAAAATGATGCTGTAGTTATTAATTGGCTGATAAATCTCATTAGACAAGAATTAATGTAAAGAAATCCAGTCAGTTTAGTCTTTATTTTGCTGATTATTTGATAAAGATGTATTTATAGCATACCTTTATACCTTTAAGTTCTGGGATCTTGGTATTATATAGTATTATTATTTGCATGGTTTACCAAATAAATGCAGGAAATTGTTTACATAAAAAAATACATCTTAAAGATTCCACATTTTTGACCAGCAGTGTGTGTGTTTGTGTGTATATGCTATTATTAAATAACCGTCTTACGCATATACCTTTTAAATAAGGCATGAAGATTCAACCCTTTACATAAATTTTACTGCACAGAAAGCTGAAACCTCTAAACCAGTCAAGCAAATACTAAAGGTACTGAAATACAATTCGCACACTTCCATTCGACGAACACAAAATGCAATTAAATAAAGATGATCTCCTCCAAAACTAGAGTTCACTATTTCTTGTCCTCTTTCAGGTTGAAAATGACTTTAGAGAACTACGTTTCAAAGTTTTCCTCAGAGTACCAATGATGTTGGGAGATAAATCTATCTGGACTAATAAGAGCATGCAGGTAAACATGACGTGTGATAGAAAAGGTCCACATTGATGCATATTTATCATAAAAGAAACAAACACCTAGTGTATGTGCTTTTAGATTCCAGGCTGTGTAAAACAGAGGGATAAGCAGCCTGACGTAACAAATTTTGTAGAAATAATTAAAAGAGATCGTGTGGTGGTGAGTGATTTATATTAATCTAACATAAACAAGTCCATAAAATGTAACTTTTTTATCTTTTCTGAGCATTGACCACTGCTCCCGTCTCTCTGGATGTGTGTGTGTGTGTGTGTGTGTGTGTGTGTTAGAACTGCACTGTGGCGGTGTGTGCCGAGTTCAGCTGTGATGAGACACTCTTAAAGAATGAAAGAAGATTTTATAATATAACCGGCAACGTGAGCTTTGGATGGATTGAGCAGGTTTATGACATTTAAAGCAAATTCATATCATAAAACTGACCATATATTCATATTTTTTGTGTCATCATTTCTTAATGTCATGATCTGCCTCTCTTAGACCGGACTCAGAGCTGCCGTTTTTCAGCTGGTCAGCTCAGTATCTATGGAATACGACAACAGCAAATATGTTTTCTTTTCATCTGATTCTCAAAAATCTGCACCATCCATTCAGGTAATATATATATATATATATATATATATATATATATATATATATATATATATATATATATATATATATTTTACAAATTAGCCAAAAATGTTTATAAAATAACATTTAAATGTTATAGAACTTGAAAAATAATAAAATTAAAACCTAAAACTATACAATTATAATTTTCAATATCTATGTTATATATACCTTATATATATATAACATATGCATGTCATGTATACCTTTGCAACCAAAATGTAAACCATAATAATATATTTATGGAAAGATTGTCAGAGGTAATATTGCATTAGTCATGGGCCGCGGAGCTAACCAAAAGGAGGGGGGCCCCGGGGGTGGTGGGTTTTGTGTTAATTCTAATATTGGAAACAGTAGTAAACATTTTCATTAACGTTTTTAATATTGTCTTTTTCAAAGGTTTAACTGTGTTACAGAATCACCGTCAGGAACGAGATCACATGTGATCGAATCGAGATTGCAATCTTTTAACGATTAAACGTGCATATATATGATCCACCTATGTATTTTTCTCAAATATAGCAAATACCTAAAAAGCCACTGCCCTTTCTGCGACCCATGATTAATGCACAGTGTGTGTTTATGTAGATCGCTACTCAAGTGGAGGTGTATGAGGAGGTGAACCTGACTAAAGAGATCGCTGGAGGTGTAATAGGAGGATTGCTGCTACTTGCTCTCATCACATTGGCCCTCTATAAGGTTAGGATACAGGACGTTCAGTTTCAAATGTTTCATTTTTACCAGTCTACATACCTTGATTTTTTTTCGAATGCTTTTTTTTCCAGGCTGGTTTCTTCAAAAGCCAGTACAAGCAGATGCTAGAGAATGCAGAACAAAGCCCGAAGAGGAACCGGCCACAAGTTAGGTTAAAAGATCAACCACAACAGTGCGGTATTAAAAATCCAAAGTTTGGCTTTACATGCGAGCGAAAACTGTTTTCCAGGACCGGCTTTATTAATGACGTTTATTGTATACATAGAAATATTATTGATATATGACTTGTGTCATAATCAAGGGATATGACAAGCTTTCCTTTAACAAACTCTGTTATATCTTTATTAAATAAAAGGACCTGCTGCACGTTAAAAAGTACTAATGCTTGAAACAATCTCATCAATGTCAAACTCAATCTTGCCATTTAAAGATTCTCAAATGTGTTAGCCATATCAGAATATATCTCGATTTTCGAATGTAAGCATTTTGCATCTTTATAGATTATGTTAGTTGATCTATAATTATGTATTAGACCCATCTTTTTGTATTTTTAAAAAGAAAAACATGTGGCCCAGTTTCACAGACATTGCTTAGCCTAAGTCAGGACCAGGCCATAGTTAAATTAAGAGATTTTAGCATATTTTTATTGATGTTGAGACAGAACAATGTATTTTAAGATATACTAGAGCACAATATTTTCATGCATTTTAGTCTGGGACTAGCCTTAAGTCATGTCCGTGAAAGTACGGATGTAAAGTTATTATTTATAACATTTTCATCGTACAGAAGAGAGAAAAAAACATTAACATTATCAATGAACGTTTTCAGTCTAGCCAGATTTAATAATCACTGTCACTGAAACTGTTTACATTGTAAAAAAATATATATTACTTGCATAAGGGCTTCAGTTTTCAGACTTTTAACAACTGTGAAAGCAGTTTACTCAAAACACAGACAACATGCATGGGGCTGATGAGTATGTTCAAACAAATAAATGTGATTAGACATCTTGTGGATATTTTTGCCACATGATAGTCTATTATGAGTGTTACACCACAAAAATTAAATTATGCAAATGATATGTTTACCAAGTGTATTGTATATTATACGTAAGTTAAAATGTGTCACGAATATGGTCAATAAACTTCCATTTGTTCTCAAGATGTCCTTATTCCCACATGGGCTATCACACCACACAGACATCACATTTCCCATACTCCATTGCACAGATTGGTTTCACCTGCATTCAATTACACACTCACCTGATTGCAACGCTGCATCCAGTCAAACACACGCTACATACTTTCACTCACTGCCGAGTATCTCTCTCCCAGTGATAGCTGCGATCAAAGGAGCCATCTGTGTTATTTAATTTAAGTCTAAGTCTAGTTTCTCTGTTCATAGCCCTAGTCTGTTTCATTTATGTTCTGACCTCTTGCCTTTGTATATTGGGTTAACCTCTGCCTTCTGTTTTGGACTTTGTTTGTACCTGTATGATCCATCACTCATGTTTAAGAATAAAAGCCTGCGCATGGATCTGCATACCTCACGTCTAGTCGGCTAAAAAGTATTTTAAGTACTTTAAAAGTATAACTCAAAAGTAAACTAAATTTAAAGGGTGTAAAGATATACAAAGCATAAACGGATTAGGAAATAATGTATTTTTTGCTACATGAATACTTGTGACATGTTGATAGAGTAATATTCCAAACATCAGTGGAGATTAACTTCGAAAAAACTTTAATAACAAACTCAGAGAAACATCACCAATCTCTATTATAACTGAGAATGGACAGAGACAAATGGAGAACTGAGGTTTAATTAAAGGTAGCAACCAATGACCTGATGAGCTAATGAATGAGGCAACAGGTAAACAGAATAATTAATTCAACAGATTGAGAAAGTAGGTCATGGGGAAAACAATTAAATATGTTTCATACAAGATATGGCATGACAAAAATGAACTGATACTCATGTATAGGACACATTTCCTGTCACAGTTTCCTCCCTTGTGTCTGTTAACTAAATCAAATATATTTTAAGAACTTATTCTTTTTGTATATGTAGCCTATTGTAATGTAATATAGCCTAATGTTTATTGTTTTCACATCTAGGAGGGAAAAAATGTAATTTATACTACTATCTGTTCAAAATAAATGAAGTAACCGTGCATGGTATATTTGTTGTTTTTCTCCTGTTGTATCGAACCTTGACCTGTACCGTGACAACTATGTATCATGCCACCCCTAATTAATATACACATATAATAGTGTCTATATATACACTATATTGCTGCTATACTTTTGAATACTTTTGGCAATATAGTGTATGTATATATATATATATATTTAGTGGCACATGATCATTCAGAGATCATTGTTATATTTGAAACATATTGTATTATTTCTTCTTGTCATATTTGATACATTCCTGATGATTAAAGGTATTTGCCCCAAATGTATCTTTACACATAAAATTAAGTATTGCTAAAAGTAACAGCAAATATGATAGCGAAGAATTTTGAGTAGGAGTTGTTGCAGAAGATCTAATGTTAGATACTGAACCTATTAATGAGGAAGGAGGAGGAAGACCCGGACAGCTGTAACTGTAGTCAGGATCAGCTTCAGCGGAGGTAAACTGCACAAAACCTGGAGGATCACTGCACACAAAAGAGCTGATCCATTCCTGATAGCGTGATACTCTGGTGTACACACCAGGAAGTTCAGGTCCAGCACAGACAGTCCCAAAGCTAACAATACCAGACTGAACCCATACAGAGCTCTGCATGCTCACCATCGGACCTCCTAAGTCCCTCTGAAAATACAAATCAATACATACAATGTAGAAAGTAACGTACACCATTTTTAGTGTCAGTAAGATTTCGCAGCATGCTGTTTGTGTAAAATGCACCTTTGGTGATCAAAACATTAAAATCTTACCAACCCCAGAATTCTCAATGGTAGCGTATGCAGTAACATATACACTACCTAACAACATTATATCACTTAAAATTAAAATTACTTAAATATTTCAAAGAATGTAATGAACCTCAACATTTTTCAAGCCTATTTATTCTTCATTTGAGTGTTTCTGTACCTGACACGAATCTTTGCCTCCTTCCAGGACACCAGCACAGATCATGTTGTCTGTTATATTTCCAACTCCATAGAGACAGTTGCACTGTCTGTTACCAATTACAGAACCTCTACTTCCTGAAGAACTTGACGGGACGGAGGAGCCACTGTATGGAAAACATTAGATGTTACTTACTCTCTATAGTCATTGAGTATCCTGTTTTACCTAGAAATATGTCATGTTACAGATAAAATACTATTCCTAATCCCATATGATATAACTAAGAGGTAACAGGAATGAATTCTCACCTCCTTCACTAATGTTTCCCCATCCAGTGATCCAGCTGTCTGTGCCGCTGTTGAACACACTGTTATAAGCTGCTAGACACACGGGTCTGATGTAGTCGGTGAAGGTGACGGGTGTCCTCAATTTGAGAAGAGCGATATCGTTTTCGTTTGTCAAATTGTTGTAACTGGGATGTTTGATGATTCTCCTCACATATCTGAACACTTCATTGGGGCTGAAGACTCCCTGGATCTGTCGCCCCAAAACCACAGTGAAAAAAGAGGTGGGATACCTGGGAAAATTAAAGAATAGACAGAGAGCAAGTGAGTCAAGAAGAGTTTCTTTCCTGACATATGAAATAATAGTCAGAAATCAAATTTTCAATGGAACTAAATTGTTTTATATATGGAATATTGTTTTATTTTTTGTACACAGAGCCTGATCTCATGAGAATGAGACTTTGATCTACTGTGGTGCTCAACTTCTCTGTCTCTGCCTCAACACTCCTCCTGCCTCCAGCTGCGCTTGGTTCCTGAGTCCCACTGGCTCCACCTCAGCCTGCTGAGCCCCAGTTTCAACTCTTATAGTCCCTTCATGACCACATAGACTCTGTGAGTCTCTGAGAGTCACTCAACCAGAAATACTCCTATCAGATCATCCATGTAGGGAGCTTAACGTGTACAGGTCGGCAGATCTGGTTTCATCTATTAAGTTACCAGTGTTTACTAACAGTAAAAGGGTGTATATGGCCTGTTGTCCACCTCCTTCATCTCTGTCTCCATCCGTTGCCCTCATGGTTTTGTCAGCCATCATGTCACCTCCCTTCTTTGATTCTGCTGTGGGCCTTCTTTTAGCCGAGCTCTGAGTCTCTGCTTTGTTCTTCTCCTGCTCTATTCTTCTCCTCTGCTCGTCACATGATCTTGTTGAGGCCCTCTCCACCATGGCTTCTCCTGGTTTGCCTACTTTTCCATCTCCAAAATGGTTCCCCCTGCCATCACTTCTTTCAGTCTCTGCTTTTCTCCCACCCCCTCCCTCCTCAGCTGGATCTTTTGCAGCACGGGATGCAAAGTTTTGATCATGTTGGATATTAAGGAACCTTAGAAATGTGTATATCAAATATGATACAGTAGGCTTTAAACAGATAAATCAGTTCCTCAGTTGAAAAGAAGTAGTTGAATGAGTTTACCCAAGAACACAACGTGCAGCAGACAGCACCCATTCTTTGTTGATGAGAGAACCTCCACAGATGTGTCTGCTTAGCAGAAGAAGACTAGCCTGCCAGGGCCAGCGTCCGGCTGAAGCGTTCTGACCTCCTACTATCCTGCTGCTGGTGGTAACTGGGGTTATTCCACACATCAGAGCACTAGAAACATCATCTGAGGAAGCTGACACAAAAAAACAATGATGCTTTTACTCAATAACTTCTGATGTGCCACTGCTACAGACCGCATCATGCACCTCATTTTAAAAAAAGCTTTTGTTAATGTTTAGTTCCTGGCTCAGCAAGTACATTTTTAATAACTTTGCTTTAAAAAAAAATCCCACATCAAATTATTATGATTCATCCTTATTATAGTATTAATGTACAGTACCTTGTGAGTTAGTTTTGATACAAGATCCTACAAAACAAAATAAAGGCATGTTACATGCATTTCTACCTAAAAGTCTCTGACAATCACAATTTAAAGTAATAAACAATGCATGTTTTCAGACAAAATAATACATTTAGATATCTGAAAATTAGATAAATTAGAAATGTAATAAACTCAAATATGTACAGTACCATTGTTTTCTGATGAACTGTCAACTCGGAATACCCATCTACCCTTGACGTTGACATTGCTTGTGTATGGCAGATTTGCGTTGTTAGAAAAAGGAATTGAAAAGAAATTAGTAGAATTAACTGTGTCAAACCCGGACTGAAAAAGAAAGGGAAAAAAACCCATTAAATCCAAAAACATTTCTTACAGCTAAAGATCGTAAACTGGGTTTATACAATATTCTGACACATTTTCCACACAACTTTACCTCTACGCTTTGGATGCGAGTGATAAAATCATAATGCATGAGAGTAAATGACATGTTTTTGCCAGACACCAAAACCACTTGGAAAGTTGATTTCTGGATGAGAGTGTAAATTCTATATTATTGCAAGCATCATTTTGGATATTTCAGAAATTTCAGTATGCAGTAATGCATGTTAACTGAAAAGAGGAACTTACCGCTCACTGTTTCCATAGTATGGTACTTTATCCCACGTAGCAATAAAAACCCAAGTGGCAGAGAAGTTCAAGTTGGGAAAATATTTGTTTATTTCTCTCGATGCCCGATTCAAGAGACAAGCATCTGTTACTTGTCGGTAAGAGATAGTTCCTTGTTCACTATTATTAATGTCTGTCCATAGTGGAGCGATGATGTCTGTAGATGAGTAATCAGGAAAATAGTAGGGATACCACTGATAAAATGGCCCATTAAAAGTCAGGTCTCCATTATTATTCACCTGTAAAATCAAAAGTTTTAGCTTGTATGTGGAATATGTATTTATGAATGCAACGTATGTCACAATGTTTCTTACAAATATTTTGTCATATACACGGCCAAAGTACACAAACGGCTGCAGAAGAGGAATCGGTGGAGAACTTCCATCATCTGACCGAGGACACATCTCATCCTCTTCATCTCCATATGGGTAGAATACTCTAAAATGTGAAAATATTTGTGGGAGCATTAGGGATGGCATTTTATAAGCATCAAAATGACTATTTTTGTTTTACTGTTATGTAATAACGTGATATTGGGTGTATTAAATGGTGAAGTTACCCTCCTCAGGTCCACCATCAACACGGTAAACACCCAGCGCCCCGGGACATTGACATTACTGGAGTTGAACAGCTTACTTTCATCAGGCACAGGGATTGAAAAATAATCTGTTGAGTTTATTGTGTCATAGCCAGCCTATAAGTAAATAAAAATGTAATTAATAAATGAAATATGACCAATATGGTGGTCTTTGAAATGTTTTATTTTCTAATTCTACTAAAAAAACATTCAGGGTCCTTAATGTCGTTTAGGAAGATTTTTATTCTGTCCAACCTGAAACCTCTGATCAGTTGAGGAGATATTTCCATAGTTCATTATGACAAAGGAAAGAGTGCTGCAAATGACTAGAACAACTTGAAAGGAGGATTCTAGGAAGAATCCAGTAAAAACATTAAGTTTCAATGAAAACACAGCTATGAATTGTTTATAGTCAAAACTAATTTAAGCTAAATGTATGTAATCCATTAAATAAATCTGACATATAAGAGTGTATAAGTTTCTATCTCTGCCTAAATTTACATTAAATGTAGGTTTAAAAAAGATTAAAACAATCATTCAATCCACATACCATATTGGGGCTATTCCATGTAGCAATGAAGACAGTATATACTGAGAACCCAAACTGAGGGAAATACTGTTTGATATCATTTCTCGCCCGGTCCAAAATATGTCCTTGAGTTACAATGCAATAGGAGATGCTTCCAAACTTTGCCCAGAGTGGAGCTATAATGTCTCTAGTAGAGTTGGCAGGAAAAGCCTTGGGGAGGCTTTCATAAAATGGTTCAAACGTCAAATATCCATTATTGTTGACCTACAGTAAAGATTTGAACATTTAACTGAAGCAACACGACTTGTAATATAGCAATGTACTTCAAATGTAATGTGATTAACATAACATCTTACATATATGTTATTGTATTTGTGTCCAAAATACAAAAATGGATACTGCAAGTGCAGAGCTGTTAAGTTTGTATTACTTTGACATGGATCCTGAGAGTCCTGATAGCCAACTGGATAAAAAGGAGCTGGAAAAAGAAAAAAAAAAGATAGCGTCATTATGGACTTGGTACAGAACATACTAAGTTTAAACACCCCAAAATGAATTTGTGGCAGAGCTGACACAAAAGAGCATACACATTTGGCATCCAGTGGATACTTCATAACGTTAGGGTTGAACCACTGATGGCAGATAGACTATTTCGATGATGTCTTTCACACTTTTCTGGACCCTGACAGTGATATTTACTTCCCAGTCACACACAGTCACAAACCTAATGGCTTTCATCCAGCATATCTTAAATTGTGTCCCAAGGATGAAGCAGCATTTATGAGTTTTGAAGTACATGAGGTTAAGGGATTACAAAAGACAAAATTTCATTTTCGGGTGGAGTCTCCCTTTAACTGCATTCCAATGAATTGTTCCACATCTCAAAAAACAAACTATTAAACACGATATGCAACAAATGATGTGTATTTTTAAGTATTAAATTATTGTACCATTGTTGCCCGATACATGGTCAACACGAAATACCCATCGACCAATGATGTCGACATTGCTTGTTTGTGGCAGATTTTCGATGTCAGAAACAGGAATTGAAAAGAAATTTGTAGAATTAATTGTGTCAAAGCCGGACTGTCAATGAAGAAAACAAGGAAAAAATCCCATTAAATACAAAAACATTTCACACCGCTAAAGATCGTAACCTGGGGTAACAATATTTTCATGTTTTTCACACTTCTTTACCTCTACACTTTGGGCGGAGTGATGACATCATAATGCATGAGTGCAAATGACATGTTTTGCCAGACACCAAAACCACTTGGAAGGTCGACTCCTGGATAAGAGTGGAAGTTCTTCATTAATACAGCATCATTCTGGATATTCACAGAAGATATGTGACAACAGAAAACTAAAAGATTTATTTACCGCCTCACTGTTTCCATAGTATGGTACTTTATCCCACGTAGCAATAAATACCCAAGTGGCAGAGAAGTTTAAGTTGGGAAAATATTTGTTTATGTCTCTTGAAGCCCGATTTAGAAGACGCAGCGCCTGTTACTTGTCGGTAAGAGATGGTTCCTTTCTCATTATTATTAATGTCTGTCCATAGTGGAGCGATAATGTCTTTAGTCGAGTATTTAGGAAAATAATAGGGTTGATACTGGGAAAAAGGCTCATCAAAAGTCAGGTCTCCATTATTATTCACCTGTAAAAAAAGCCAGTCTGCATGGTTATTATCTGTCTGTTACGATTTCAGTCTATGTTCCTTCTGTTTTAGTGTTCATGGACTATTATGGCCCTGCTTATGGTTCTGCCCGCCTCAGACTCTTTTCAACTCTTTTTCAACAATTAAACTTTTTATCCCATTATCCTATATGAGAAATATTATATTTACAGTAGGCTACCAATCTGCTGATAAACAGCAATCTACTGGAATAGTCATGAATATCACAATGCTCCTTACAAATATTTTGTCATATACTCGGCCAAAGTACACAAACGGCTGCAGAAGAGGAATCGGTGGAGAACTTCCATCATCTGACTGAGGACACATCTCATCCTCTTCATCTCCATATGGGTAGAATACTCCTAATGTTTCCAATAATATTCTTATGAGGCATGTTTAACATTTTAAAATTGACATTTTATGAGCATAGAAAAATATTGTATGTTATTTATATATTTATTTATTGTGCTTTATGTGTTATTCATTTTATTTATTATTATTAATGTAATGTTTTATATATTAAACGGTGACCTTACCCTCCTCAGGTCCACCGTCAACACGAAACACCCAGCGTCCCGGGACATTGACATTACTGGAGTTGAAGAGCTTACTTTCATCAGGCACAGGGATCAAAAATAATCTGTTGAGTTTATTGTGTCATAGCCAGCCTGCGAAAATCAAGCAATAAGTAAATAAACGTATAAGACCAGTTAATATGAAGGCCCCATTATTATCATATATATCTCAAAGTTTTGTAACAAGATTTTTTATGTTATCCAACCTGAAAACTTTCATCAGTTGAAGATACATTTCCGTAGTTCATTATGACAAAAGAAAGACTTCTGCAAATGACTAAAACGACTTGAAAGGAGGATTCCTAGGAAGAGTCCAGTACAAACAATAAGCTATAAACTCTCCATAAACAAAACTCATTTAAGCTGAATGTATGAAATCCTTTTAGTAAGTTTGATATTGTCAGAGATGCTTCATTTAAACTAATTTTCAAGTTTCTCCATAGATTTGTACTAAAGATCAATGTAACCTGTCATTTCACGTACCGTCGTGGAGCTGTTCAAGTAGGGCATCCAATTCCAAGTCGCAATGAACACCGTATAAACTGAGAACCCAAACTGAGGGAAATACTGTTTGATATCATTTCGCCCGGTCCAGAATATGGTCCCGAAAGTTACAATTCTGTAGGAGATGCTTCCTCTGACGCCACAGTCCAACTTTGCCCAGAGTGGAGCTATAATATCTCTAGTAGAGTTTGCAGGAAAGCCTTGGGGAGGCTTTCATAAAATGGTTCAAACGTCAAATATCCATTATTGTTGACCTACAGTAAAGATTTGAACATATAAGTGAAGTAACATGACCCAGATACATTAACGTACTTCAAATGCAATGTGTTCAATGTAACATCTCACATATGAGTTTTGATATGTGCGCCCAAAGTATAAGAAAGGATATGGCAAGTACAGAGCTGGCGCAGAGCTTGTATAGCTTCTCGACAGGGATTACGTGTAGTCTGATAGCCAGCTGGATAAAAAGCCTTTGAAAAAGAAAAAAATCATTATATGAAATGGCATTTCTTTCAGTGCACACTGTACAAGATTGCAAATATTACCATTTCACTATACTAATTGTCCAATCAGAATTGTTCTAAATGTTTCTACTGATAATGATAAGCAACTACTAACCAAATATATGCAATAAAGGCCATGCATTTTAAATTATTATAGTATCGCACCATTGTTTTCTGATGCATGGTCAACTCGAAAAACCCATCGACCTTTTACATTGGCATTGCTTGTGTATCGCAGATACGCGGCGTCAGAGACAGGAATTGAATAGAAATCAATTGAATCAGTTGTGTCTGCAGCCAGACTGCACAATCAAATAACAAGACAAAAACCCCAAAAGTTCAGTTAAAACCAAATGCTTATCGTGATAGTGATTAGAGAAAGGTATTTCATTCACTTCACCTCAACAGGATATGTGTTGTGAGCAACATGTCCAAAATTCATGAGTATAAATGACGTGTTTTTGTCAGACGCCAAAACCACTTGAAAGGTTGACTCCTGAAAGATGAAGGTAAAAGCTATTTAAATACAGATATCATGGCATGGTGTTTCTTTACCAAAACTTTCCTCTTTCTCCTACTCAGATTATCTGAGGCCACATTAGTGCAACTAAACCAGTCCATTCCATTGTCTCAAGCGTGGAAATTCATAAAACGCTGCTCATGCAAAAGTCGCTTTAAAACTAAGCAGCTTCCTGTTGGTCACTGAGGCAAATTTATTTCACCAAATTTAAAATGATTGAAATTTTCTGCCTTAATGTAAAGGTGGATTCCTATTTACATGACTGAAATTAATGCAACCAAAGTCAAATTTTTTCCTAGTTTTACAGCTATTGGTAAATAGCTATTGATGAATAGGTGGTTGTGAACTGAAATGAACTTGATAGCAGTGTATGGTAGGTTTAACGTAGGTTTACCTGCATTCTTAGAGAAAAAAAAAACATGCAAAGAGCAAACCAAATCTGAACATTAAAATCAACAAATGAATAAATATGTCATAGAGACATCAAATGATTTTTGGTAATTAATCATGTTAGGACACCACATCAAATTGAATAATATTTGGGAACACAATTCAAAAAAGTCTTAGTCTGAAACTACCAGATGTGAGTAATAACAGTAACAGTTGGCTTACCGATTGTGGGTCAGTCATAGTAGGGTACTTTTATCCCAAGTGGCAACTGAACAGCCATGAGGCAGTGAAGTTCAGATTGGGAAAATACTGGTTTATGTTGTTTGAAGCTGCTAGTAAGAGTCCACCACTGGTGACCTGACGACAGAGATTGTTCATTGACAGTGTTGTCCATGTCTGTCCAAAGTGGAGCGATGATGTCTCTGTTGAGTTGTGAATACAAATAATTCGGAGTTGGCTGTGAGAGAGGCCCGTTAAATGTCAAATGGCCATTGCAGTTAACCTGCAAAAATAAAACAATACTATAAAGAGCAGCACAATACCAAGTCAAGAGCCTGAAACTAAAGTCAAGTTTGTTTTCTTTTAACAACTGATATTGTGTGATCTGCTTCGGTACTTATGTCTGAGTGAGATGTCAGAGCAATCTTTTTAAATAAATCTGCACAATTATACTTTTTCTTTATTATGGTGTATAAAATGAATTCTGCATACTTTCTAAATACACTGTACACACACACACACAATTTATGAAGACAATGCTCTTACATAAACCTCTTGATAAACATGTCCAAAATATACAAAGGGCTCTTCCAATAAAATTAACTGAGAGCTTCCATCATCTACAGAGGGATTCTCTATGTCTTCATTTCCAAATGGGTATAAAGGACCTGAAATGATATGAATAATTAACTGAATTAACTGATGTACAAGCACCAAACACTGATTTCAATCTTAAACTTCTCCACAAAACTATAAACTGGTTCTTTGAATCTGATTGGCTAATCACAATGTTGTTCCAGGGTCAACAAAAGTGTTGATCAAGGAATACGTTGAACTCTGCAAAATCAGGTTCTGTTTTTCACAGCATAGCCGTGACGTGATGCATGCTGCACTCAAAAATAGCATGAAACTAAAATGTTCAAATTCAGTCTGTGAATGCAGAAATAAAAGTAATAGCAGCTTATAAGCAAAATATATACCTCTACAAGAAATAAATAAATCAGCATCTTTAAATGTATGGCACATATTCAATTCTAGCGTCTGTTTAATTTCCATCAAAGGCACACCTTATTCTGTTTAACAAAGCAATCAAAATCTTATTTAATGAGGAAAAATATAAAAACACTGCTGTAATCATCACTATCATCTTTACCATACCAATTGGATGACACAACTTTCAGTCTTACCTATATCTTCCGTGACTACACAGAAAGCTGCTGTCCTTGTCTTCACCATCAGATGTAAAAGTCACCAAAGCCAATGTCTGTTCCATTAATATTCTTCATAATCCAGTTTTGGTAACTGGATACTCTAGCATAGCTGTCAGGTGCATTTCCAGTGCCACAAGAAGAAGGACTAGTGACACCAGCTAAGATCCAGACAGATTCCTGCTCACACTGTAATGGACCACCAGAATCTCTCTAAAAATGAAAGCGAGGGCTGTGAAATCATACTAAAATATTATTTTTAAAGAAACCAACTTGAGCTTTATGAACCAGATGTGGTGTGAAGAAAGCCTAAACTTATTTGATATAATCGTAAATGAATGTGAGTTCAAAAAGATCGATAAATTTACCGCAGTAGCATGTGTACGATAGCAGTTTTGCAATGTGTGAGCGGTCGTCAAAACCAATGGAAAATGTTTTTAGTCAAAATTTACATTGACTGGTTTTTCTAACAATGGATGGGTCCATCATTTTTTTTGTTTGTTTTTGGACTCTACTAGAACAGGTAGGCTCAGATGTTCGACTTCCGAGGTAAATGGAATGCAGCATTAATCCTGGTCCTTGGAAATCTTTTTTAACAAACTTTATTCGATAATCAGCTCATTACAAGAGAGCTCCATGAACTGAAATGAGTATGTCAAGTTATATCACTTGTGTGAGTTTCACTCGTGGGGTATGAATGAAAACAGACACTCACTAGTTCTCTCACTAATTCCTATTTTTTCAAAATCCACCACACTGCTGACGTGGATCTAATCGCTGGCATAATATTGTGCATCCCTAGTACAAAATCTAAATAGCACACGGTTCTCATGTCTGTGACATGAACAGTGTTTGTATTGCATGCTACTTGCATTGTGATCCGTAAATGCTCGCTTCCAAATGTATTACCCCACAAATTAATTTTAAAACATTTTAAATATCCTCCATGACATATTTAAGGGTCAGCTTAAATGGTGGTCCTTCTCTGTAAGCAAAAGGTCACAGTAAGACGGTTTGTATGTCCGTGTTAAGCTACAGTAACTGATAGGTCAATTATGCCTCTGTAGCACCAGAGCTATATGCAGAAAATCATGCTAATAATTATTAAATAAAAGTGCTCATGCTACAATATGGACAGTATCCTGGAACCATAGTTCATAGCTGTACATGTTCCTCAAATTCCTCGGAAGAGTTCAACCTCCTTGAGTCAGAAACTGTTCTTACTTACATAACATGTTTTTCTCCAGCCTCTTCTTCGGCACAGATCATTGTCGGAGTGATTGTTACAAACCATGACCCTGCAGTCACACTCCTTATTCCCAACTATTCTCATCTTCACTTCCTGCAGAGTTCCATAAAGTGTGCTGAGAGTCTAAGTGTTAGGTCAAGAAAACAGGTTTGACGTGTATTCGTGATTCACCGTAATGCATTTACAGTGCATTTAAATTCAATGCTTGTATGGTATGCTTGTATCATGTGATGTTCGCTGCCAGTCTATTTAATACACACTCTTTACTTTTTGTGTGCATTTATGTCGAATTAACTTTTTACTTAATGGATAAGCATAAACACTTTTGAAAACAAAAAGTATTCCACCTGGTCTCATGGCGAATGTACCTAGGTGCACTTTTTAGAGAGACGAAATAATAACAATAAGTAGATATCTATCAGTAGTAGCGCAGCACGGTATGTAAACAGTGGTGCTCAGAAAACACAGAAGTACACATTTTTATGAGACCAGGTTGATATATTCATTCCTTAAAGACATATTTAGCTGAAGTGATATACGATGCACTATATGAAAAAAGATGTTTTTACTTCATGATGAACTCAAAAGTACATTCCGTGCATAAAATGCAATGAAGTGAATGCAGTTCTTGGGAAATGAATGAAGTGTTGACTTTACATTTTTGTTAAGGCTAAAGTGGCTAAAGTGGCTAAAGTGTCAAGCTTTACTAAACTAGAGGCCTGCATTTTGCAATCTAGCTGCATAATCTAGAATCCATACAGTCCAGTGTGTTAAAATGTTGATTATTACTCTAAAAAGCCGGTTTCTCCCCATCTGGTGGACCGGCAGGTGGTGCAGTTGTAAAAGACGCTGTCGTGTTCGCAGCGCAGGCAGATGGGGCTAATGTAGTTCGTGAAGTTCACTGGCTCGCTCAGTCTCAGCAAGGCGATGTCGTTAACACACCGTGAGGGTCGTAGTCCGGATGTGGAACGATGGATCGAGTTCTCGACTCACCTCGCGTGTGGGTTAGACACCAAGTGTTTTGGCTCTGCCTACCCAGGTAAACGGTATAGTTCAGTTCAGAGTCTGAGGATCTGGAAAGAGGAAGCAAAGAATGTCAAGTGAGATAGCATCTTCAAAATTGAATCGCACATTATTTATATTTATGAGTCCGTTCTTACAGATAGTCAGTGCAGAGCTGCAGTGAGCACCATTCACGGCTGATGAGGGAACCTCCGCCCAGAAGCCACGGCCGGAAATGTGTAGACGGACCAGCCAAGGCCTGTTCCCCTACATCCTCACCTCCTACAACACCAGCACTGAGTGAAGAAACCCTGACAGCGCTGGCCTGAGGAGAAGAGAGAGAGACGTGTGAATAATTCAACGTGATTCGGGATGTTTCTTTTACATTTTAAACGCGATCATTACCTTTTACAGCTTTTCTCATGTCACCTAAGTATAAGGAGAGAGAGAATAAAAACAGTACGCACATTGTGAGTCACAAAACTCTCAATTTAAATGATTTTTGAGTGACGTAAAAGATTGTTCGTTGGATAACATTGATTACTGAACTACACGAGTGAGAAATTATTCACCGTTGCTATTGATGATGGACATTATTGGTGAATAAATTACTTTGGAATGTTGCAACTTTAAAAAACTGAATCAAACAAGTGTTGCATGAAACTGTATAGAGAAAATTAGTATATTTCAAATACTTTACATGATACTTTAAGTATACTGCATATGTTCCTATTTAGGTGTTATTTTGCACTACCATATGAACATCTTAACAAAACATTATCTTCATGCTTTGTTTTTTAAACACTTAAATGTGGGAAAGAAAAAGAAAGAAAAAGAAACTGGATTTAGAATGATAGTCAACATGTAGATGGAGTCGATCAACCGCCATTTTATTATGTTAGACTACATGTAGAAGCATCTATTGTTTCTCTTGACCTTGTTTTTGAAATTCTGTATAGAAGATACTAGCGCTCTTCCAAATTAAATGTAAATCTGTGGTAAGAAATTTAAAGGTGTGGTGTATTTAAGCTATATTGTTTGCCAAGTATAATTTTTAAACAACGTAGCTTGCTCTCAGTTACAATTAGCAACCATGCTTTTTATGAACATACTGTATGATAAAAAATATAAGATAGACTTAAAGTGCAAATAAATGAAAAGGCAGATAATTTAAATTTGCTTAATAAATCTATATAAAATGATTACATATTATAATAATATGTGTGTATGTAGGTATGTGTATATATATATATATATATATATGTGTGTGTGTGTATATGTATATATATATATAGATATATATATATATATATATATATATATATCTATATATATCTATATATATATATGTATGTTGGTTTACCCTCAGTGCTGGAAACTGCTGTACCTTGCTTAATGTTTTTTTGGAAACTGCAATCATTTTCCAGGAGTATTTGATGAACAAAAAGTAGAAAAGCAAATAATAATTTTACTTACAGATGATAAATATCCAGCATCAGATACAGCATAAATTCCATTGTATTACAATCTGTTTGATTGTGTCTCTTAAATGTTGGGGATTTGCATCAAGAGGAGGAAATATAGAACATATAGCAAAAATGCATCAATATATAAAAATCTAATATACTCAATTCAAAATCAAATAATATTTGAAAAACCTGTGCATACCTGATCTTTCAAGCTGCTTTTTTCTGTGCAAATCTGTTACACAGAAATATACCACATCTTGGTGAAGAGAATGTAAATATATTGCTCCAAAATACTAAAGATAATTTGTATATTAGCATGCAAGTTTCTCTCTTTTTTGTTCTCTGGAAGCTAAGGAAATATTATAGCACATATACACAATTTAGAGTTTCTTTTCCAAATGTCTTGGAATAAATCAGAGGAGATTATGTATTACAAAAACACAGCTGTAGTACTATATGACTGCATGTGGAAGGCAAAAAGAAAAGTTATTTAAAAACATAAGCTTTGAAACAGTTGAATTTGGATTAAACCGGAGTAAATTTCACAAATAGAAAGTACAAATAACACATTTAATTTAAAAGTACTAATTTTTTTATAGTACATCAAGTTAGAATTAAATCGAGAAATGTTAATTAACCATAATATTCACAGTCAATGATCACAATAAGTACATCCCTATGACTAGTCACGATGAGGGCGTAGCTTTTGCATTTTGCATGATAGAAAAGTACATGCAAAATATGTTGGGGCTTTTCACTCTAAATTGGTCCACAGATCACCATCAAATAGTATTTGCTTAAGCTTCCTGGAAAAAACTGTCAAGGTTCTGAGGAATAAACGGCAAGCAGTTTTCAGACGTTTTCATGAATCATGGCCAAAAATAGAGTTTATAAAGGAGTTATTTGACCCTGAAAATCCTGGAAAATTCCATCTAAAACCTTTGAAACCCTTGGACTACAGACTTGCTGTTATGCATGTTCTTTTAATGGCTCACTGTATTCTTTTTTTGCCTTCAGATCATGCACACTGCTTGCCGTGATATCTTCCATGTTCTGTGACATTATATCCACGATTTCTTTATTATTATTTCAACCCAGAAGAGGAAAAAATTATGCAAAAATCCATAGATAAAGCACTACAAATAATGCAGTCATTGTTTTCATCTCCTGCACACCCTAGACTGGGATGTGTTTCAAGTTTTAGCGCCGTGATAAATGAACGTGCTTGTTTAGCTATTGGATTTATGATATTATTTTTAACATGGAACCAGATATCGAAAATATATATAAAGCTGTGTTAACATGACTAAAATACAGTGCATCTGGAAAGTATTCTAGCGCTACTTTTTCCAAATTCCTTTATGTTACAGCCTTATTCCAAATGGATTAAATTCATTTTTTAATCAAAATTCTACACACACAATACCCCATTATAAAAAAGGTGAAAAAGATTTTTGAAATTGTTGCAAATTTATTAAAAATAAAAACCACATGTACAT
>NW_025047808.1:0-4744 GCF_018831695.1 Puntigrus tetrazona
TATATATATATATATACACTATATACACACACACACACACGCATAAGTAATCAGATTCTAACATTTTAAAATATTAAACACATTTAAAATAATTACTTTTTTATACATTGCATGACTACATATTAATCACATAACAAATAAATGAATCATAGTTTAACAAATTATGAATTCATCTTTTTTAATCTTTTGCTTTGTAAAATGGCCTTCCAACTACAATCACGCAATTTCGTTTTGTTATCATTTTAGAAATTTGTACGCTTTAATTATTTATTACGCTCAATACATTACTAGCTATGATATTTGTCGTGTCATTTGGAAGCAGTAACAGACTACTGTTTCTCATCGTGTAAGTTTCTATAAGTTTCTGTCTGTGAATGCTAGCTGAACAAATCTGGCTCAGCGTGTTCCAGGATTACAGACAGGAGTGTGAAACAGGCAGGTTTGGAGTGGAAACATTACATTTGCAGAGTACAAAAAGAGCGCCATTAGTGCCGAGCTGTCTTGGTTTAATCTGATCTCACCGTTGCACAAGAGCTTTAAAAGAGAGCGGCGAATGAGCGTCACGAACAATACGATACACCCCGCTGTGCGATCGACGGCGACGCTTCCGAGGTGTGAGCGAGTGCAAAGTAATTCAGAGCCGTTCAGGGGAGCCATCGTGGGCTCATTTGGTTGCGTATCGGGTGTTATGTGGTTATTTACAGAGATGTTCTTTGCTTTAGTTGCATTGTAATGACTTTAGCGGGGCACTGAAGAGCTTCCTAGCCTGAGGTGACTCGCAGCGATCGCTGATGAAATGCAAACGGCAGATCATTTTCATCTTGACCTTGCGCCAAGCTATGGGTAATTTCTCAAGGAAGCTAAGTTACACGGCTCGGGCATGAATCTGGTCGGCTGCCAAGCCTCGACTCCTGAAAGTCAAGTTTTTTCAGAGTCAATAATCAGCACGTAGCAGAGCTTATTTCCATAGCAATGAAGCTTATTAATTAAAGCAGTTCAGCAGTGTTTTCAAATTCTTCTGAAGCGTTCAAGACAAACCGTGGTCTTCAAACATCCATCTGCTGAAAACCCCAGCCGTTTAGTGATAGTTCCTCATTATATATTCCTAGTTTTGGATTCGGTAATTGTTGATGGCATAAATACAAAACTATAGGCCTCTTCAAAGTAATTATACAGTAATCACGTCGTGTAGTATAACTGTCGTCTTTAAATATGTGAAGTCTTAATTGAGCCAAGTGGATTTTGAATAAATGAATTTGTTATTACTGAAACAATATAATGATTTTTTTTATTGCTGTACCCAGCAGGGGATATTACTAACATGTCAGGTGACTATTTTCGGTCAACGTCAAGCTGCAGTCAATTTCAACTTGTTTAAAAAAAACAATTATGATAAAATAAAAAATCTATTACCCATCTCTGGTCACACTTTGCGGCCTATGAGAAAATTCCATCAAAAAGCACTTTTGTATCTGGCTTTTCCTGCTGAACAAATGTGATGAAATTGGCTTACAGAAACCCTCTGCATGAAATGGACTTTCAGAGATATCAGTTCAGAGAGATATTCAGCTGAAAGAAAAGGGCAGATAACCTTGTTTATTACTGGCTCTTGGGAATACTTGATTTAGATTGGTCAATTCCAGCATCCTGAAGTCAAATATTTCCCTGTAATCTCTTGCAGACGATCGCTTGCTTGTTTACAATAATGAGCAACGGAAACGTTACAAACCAATGTTGCGCAGTATAACATTGAAATATGTATAAATTGTACGTTTTTCTAAATAAACACCAGCAGTTGAAGTTACAGCGCGAGTCAGTGTCTCTCTTGCCTCCCCTGAGACCGTTGAATTTTAACAGACCCCTATAGCACGAATGGGGGAAAGTCACATGAGATAAACCCATGCAATAAATCCCGGTTCTTGTGTTTGTGCGCATTCACGAGTCTAAATGAACTGTACAATGGAGTTAATTCGGAAGACTGATTTAAAAAGCAAACAAAGTAAAAATAGGCAAAAAGATCTGAAAGCGTGGTATGTGGGAGTTTCAAGTGAGCAATCAGCTTGGTGAAATAAAAGTAAATATATTTAATATGTAAACCAATATTTACACAGCTTTAATGAACGATGGCTTGTTAAAAGTTTGATCTATAAGCTCAAAAATAAAATGCATAATGTATACATTCAGCCCATAGTGTGTTATTGCACATATTTCTGGGACTTTACGGGTTCTTTACATAAAATATGCACTGTTATGTTTGCATAAACAGTGTAAAGAGAAAAACACAATCTGCACAAAACAGGATTTCATGAAAAAGACCAAAGCAGCAGCCAGAAGCAAAACCGCTACTTTAAAGATGGACAGCATCAAGCGGTATTTAATGCTTGAAACAGGCCAAATATGAGAAGATGGATAAACAAGGTCAGTATGAACCAAACGAACATCTAGTTGTAAAGTCTATCAGGTTAACGCTAAAGCTCTCAGAAATCCTCGGAGAATCAGACAATCATTTCCGCTTGTCTTGCGGTAATATATGGGTAGACGCCGAACACACTGGAGAGTTTTACAGTGGGCAGGTTTTCATCTTACATGGGCGCGTGGAGGCAAGGCAGGGAATAAGCAACAACGCTAGAAAAAAAAGAGGAACAAACGAAAGCAGATTACAGGGATTCAGTCATTTATCAAGGCCGAGCAGACAGATATCGCCTCACAGATAGCAGAAGGACTGAAAACAGGCCTTTTGAAATCCAAGCCCCGACTCCAGCCCACTGGCTGAGCATCTCCAGCTGCATCAGCGCTGCAGCTCACTTCCCAATTTTGCTTTAAAAGGAGGATTAATTCACAAATTCAAAAAACGTCGTGCACCGGCTTAAAAGAGTCCTTGTACTTCACTCTATTCTTAAAAATAGGAGACTGCCTTCACAGAGACTCAGATTTGTCTTTGGCCTCAGGTTCAAGTTTAAGAAACTTCACACACTCCTTCTGCAGTACGAGTAAGAGGACAATTTCTGTCCTCAGGCTTGTCGCAAAGCCGTAAGAGTGGAAAATCCTCCATAAGGATTCCGCAAGATAATTTAATCCTTTAAACAATTTGTCAGGATCTCTCATACAAAAGATTGTCTTTAAATCTTCAACAAACCATTGCTTCCTGACAGACCGAAGAATAAAACTCGTGGTTCACTTCAGCTAGACCTTCATCTCAAGGTCAAGACTGCTTTTTATCAGCCCTGAAAACTATTTAATGCTCATTCATCTTATCCTCAGAAAAAAAAAAAAAACTGCAAGATTATATCCTTTTTCCATTGATGTGTTCATTAGTCCTGCGTCCATTTCTTGTCCCTTAAAAGCATTTAAAGGTATATATGTTCCCATAAAAATTTAAATCTGTCATCGTCTTCCTCACCATCTTATTTTTTTTTTTGTCCATACGATGGAAGTCAGTGGAGTACAATGTTATTTTTGGCTCCAGTGACTTTCATTCTTTGGAGAAAAACAGTTTTCGGAATTCTTCTTTTGTTTTTCAGAAAGCTTTCTTGTAGCTAAGACAGTAGAAATGCCTGTGTTTCCTGGGCTTGATTCCCAGGGGAAGCAAGAACTGATCAAATGCAAATGCGCGCCTGGAATGTTTGGGATAATTGCAAAAATGTAAATGTAAAGTCATACAGGTTTGAAAGAAATTCGGGAGAATCAATAATGATGGGTGAACTGTGCCTCTAACCCTTGTGCTTCGCTGAAAATGCTTAGCTCCTGGTCGACAAACAACCAGCCTTTTAAATTTACTTGTAAATCTCTCATTATGCTACATTTCGACCAAATCTCGGATTCCTCTTTTTGTCGACTTGTATTCTTTCAATTTGCACAGAATTTGCATTTCTTTTTGGAACTGGCTGATTGTAGTCCTCACTGATCTGAGCTTACGAGCCTCGGTGAGTCCTATGATCAAAAAAATTCAAATAAATATTTAGCTATAATATAGCATAACGAGAAAATAATACGCATTTGGCCGTTTTTGACTGTGGGAAAGGAACTAAGCTGTCCTACTCTCAGTGAGCTTTAGTCCAATGTGACAACACTACCGTTAACTAATTAACATTAATTAACATCATTAACATCAATTAATATCCAGAACACAACATAAGATATCAAGAGTAAAACTCCAGAAGCTGTAATGAATGGAGAAGGTGGACAGCGTTGAGAAACGCTGATCAGTGACTCATTTTATAACAGACACAGATCAATAGCAAAACAAGCCGCTGTTAATAGATAATGTACGGCAGGTATTTAATATACAAAAGATGTCCTTCGATGAGGGTTAATAGGCTGGCGTGACCTAGCGAATGACGCATCGGCACATCTTGAAATAGATAAGAGAGACGGGAGATGAAATCTCACACACGGCAAGTGTAAAAGAGCATCATTATTTAAGCGTAGCTTCCATT
Source organism: Puntigrus tetrazona (assembly GCF_018831695.1). Lineage (NCBI taxonomy): Eukaryota > Metazoa > Chordata > Actinopteri > Cypriniformes > Cyprinidae > Puntigrus > Puntigrus tetrazona. Next base: position 4,437 of record NW_025047808.1, read on the forward strand.
CACGCCGCGGCTCGTCTCGAGGACGCTAGCGGGGAGGGTTTGCTGGTGCAGACACTATGATGAATGCCTTGGAGGGCTGGGAACTTTCATATTCAGCCTTTACAGCTGTTTTTCTGCATGACTGTCTCGCTCAAAGAGAGATTTATCTTTTGCTCTTTTGCATTATAGCATGTTTGGTTGCTTTAGAGTTACTGATAATGGAATCAAACATTCATGTTAGGTGTTTATTTACATCTGCACTAGAGCGGGGTACATTACATGCAAAAGAAACACTTACATAACTTGTCCATATTTCGTTTTTTTTTTTT
>NW_025047809.1:0-8259 GCF_018831695.1 Puntigrus tetrazona
TTGGTTAAAAATGCAGTGATTGTGAACTGTATGTTTTATATGTCAGTATATATCAATAATATTTCAGCGTCATTATTCCAGTCCAGATCCCCCAAAAATCAATTTTCTGATACGTTGCCCAACAAAATAAACATTTCTTATTATTAAGTTGAAAACAGTATTACTGCATCATATTTTTTTTTTATAAGAGCTAGCTCTACACGAGCTGAACATTTCCTGCAATTTAGTATTCATGCACAAAATAATGCCTGCCCTCAACAGGTGCTTCACATTTATTACACATGCCTCAAAAGTAAATGTTAACACAATTTTAAGCTTCTTAACAGTTCCTGAGTAAGGTCCGCTGGGTCCAATGATTTTCATGAGTGGAGAAGCAGATGTCTGCCATTAGCAAAAGGGTTTTTTTTTGTGTGTTTGTTTGTTTTTTTCATTACTGCAGTGCTGAATCTAAAAGCACAGTCTTCTACTAAACAGTGAAATAATATTTGACAAAAATAGTCCAGTGTCCATCGAATCAGATGATGCTTCCAGAGCAAACAGGTCCTCCCAAAAACTCATGCTGAAACACGTTTATGTTTTAAAACATGGCTGGGAAATGCTAGCTGCACACCTCAGTAAAAGGAGTGAAGTAACAGAGGTTTGTCTGTGGGTGGACGAGTATCTGTCAGTGAGATGCTCTCCATCGGGTGACTGAAGTGACCTTTGGGACGTTCTAATATGTGACACTGGCCTTCCAGCGCTTCAGATGAAATCAGTAGTGAGCTTTCCATCAGTGCCTCATGCCCTGGGTCAAGAGTCAGAGACAGTTCAGACATAAAATAATCATTTCGTTGAGAAGCTCCTATTCAGTGAGATTAATCCAGCGCACGCTACATACATTCTATACATGACCTGGGAAATCACGGTCGTCTTAAAATCATACTGTGTGAAGCTCAAGAAATAATGGTGAACCGTAGAGAATCTGCCGCTGCATTTCCCAGAGCAGAGTGTGTCATTCTTCATTAACGTGAGGATAATCAGGTTTCTAATCTAATCTATAAATCGAACAGCCAGCATAATAGGTTAATCTCTAAGCGAAAATTTGATCCATTCTCCACAGATACAAATTGTAAACATAATTCCGTCCGCTTAAAAGAAAACAGCCAGCACAAATACAAAATGTCTATGCAGTTGCCAGTTACGATGAACGGAGACTGAAAAACTGACAATTGGCAAGACGTATGATCGATTTCCATAGCATAAGCATAGCAAAGTATGGTTCATTCGATCATGATGATTAGTTTAAGAATTTGAACCCATTGATTTGTTCGCAGCCTCTGCGAGATCAATGGGCTGAAAATGATGCGTGATTAATGACTTACATGTCAGTGTTTTCCTCACCCCAAGCTGCCATTTGACTTCGGAAGATCTGTAACACAGAGAGTCATATGGGCTACTCTTATGAAACCCTTATGCTGCTTTTGCATCATTTTTGAAGCTGCAATTCTTGTTCATTGTAATGGCATGGAAGAGAGAGACCAAAGCAGCACAGCATTACAAAAGTCTCCCTTAAGTCATGCGTGTTGACAGAATAATAATTGATGTACATTTCTGACATTCATTACTCACCATCGTGTTGCTCCAAACCTAAAATACCTTCGTTCATCTTCGGAACATAAATGATGATATTTTTAAGGAAATGCCAGATCTTTCTTGTCCTCCGCGGAGAGTAAAATTTAAGTGAAATATTCCCAGAAACACAGAGATAAATAGTATGACATCGGTTGTCCAAATGCAATTTTATGAAGCTACGAGAATACTAAAATATACACATATTCTTGTAGCTTCCTAAAATTATGGCTGAATCACTGATGTCACGTGGACTATTTTATCAATATTTCAGGTCTGGTCGCATTTCAATGACGTTTCTCTGTATCCGAAAGCTCATCAGAAATATCTTAGTAATATTGTTCTTGAAGGCCTTACAGGTTTGGAACGATATGAGGGTGAGTAATTAATGACAGAGTTCTCTTATGGGTGAACTGACCCTTTAAAAAGAAGTTTAAGAAGACACCGGCAGCTTTCGTGAGCAGCGCAAAGAATGGATGGAGATGTCCTGCGTCTGTCTGCGCAGAGCTGCCATAGTAACAGCGGCTGCGGTTGGAGGTAGAGGTGAGGTCGGCATGCGTCCAGCTCTCGCATGTCACGCCGCTGCAGCAGGGGGCTGATCGCTTTCTGATGTCACAGCTGCTGGAGATCACTAATGGAGTATACACACGCCAGACGCAAGAGAAAGGAACATTTCATAGAAGATCATAGGACAGCGGCTACATAAACACTCGAGGCGCAGACAGGCTTGGCAGTAACCTTCAGGGGATTGTCTTCATTTGTATGCGAAGGACGCGTTTGTTTGTCGTGGTTAGTTTCGACAGTTAATTGTGGTATGAAAGTGATTCGCCATGGCAGAGAAAGGTGTCAGTGTGAGTCCAGTTTGTACGGCGCACTAATCAAAGCTCCTGCAATCTGCGGGACATCTTCATCATTTAATTTCTACACACAGCTGAGAGAAGTTTGAAATCATCTTTTATACCTAATCACTTCCGACTTCCTGCTGATAAGACGCTTTAGTCCGATAAAGATCAGACCTTGGAGGAAGCAAGACAGGCTAATTCAGTGCCTTTCTAAGAATTCATTCCTACTTTCCCGTGTTACATTTAGTCTTTACAGCACTTTAGTATTTAAAGTAAAAGTCCGAATATAACTGTAACCATTTCTTATACTAACAAAATAGCAATATGTAGGTTTTTTTCATATAATAGGCAAAAAAGAACAATAGAAATACTGAATTTAAAATCTGAATTAATTATTTAATTCAGAAAACAATTATTTTAGATTGTTTTGGTGTCACACTTATTGTCAGAGAGCATAGCTGAATGTGGTTTTGATTATATTTTGGGAAGGGAATCCCGCATAAGGGTATCATTACTGATTAAAAATACTTGACAAAAATACAGTTATTAGAGATTACCTTTTTCTTCCCCAATGATGAAGCAATATGGGAAAAGGGGCATTAAAAAGCTGAAACACTGCTATCTTAGAAGACACCATTTAAAGACTAATAATTAATATGATTATGATGATAATTGTTTAAATATGGAAGGTCTGACCAATCACCGTAAAAAAAATAGAATAATCATCTCAATGCAATAACAAGAGGCGAATGAGAAAATAATCGTGACACTAAAGCAAATGTGAAAAAGAGTGCAGCTCTTTAGCACCGCTAATGCAAGAAAACGGTTGTAGATCTTCGTCAAATTATTCAGCGTTTCCAGATCTGCTGCTGTTCTCAGAGCTGCCGGCCAACACGGATGCTCTTGTCAGTTCATCAGACTGTAGCTTATTTGGAAATTCTGACATCAGTTTGTTGTGATTTCACAGTTTCCAGTAGATGCTGTTGCTTTAAAATTCATTTCAAGCTCTGTTCTTATTCAAGCTGTGGATACCGCTCTGTTTGGTGAATTCATCTCCTCCGGCTGACGGATCAGGGACGGACTCATAACCTTGTGCTTGTGAATCCCGGCCACACACAGACAAACACACAGCACGCATTTGCATTCATCTCATTACGAATTTATTTTCTGATTCATATTAATGGCAGCTGATAAATTATTTAGTCAGCTTTTTCTTTATTTCTCAAGGGTCATATCAAAGGCCATTTCTAAATCCTTCCCATTATCTATTCCAGAATAAATTGTCTCTGTCCCACTGGTCCCCCTTTGACCTTGCTGACTACAAACTTCGGAGGGAATAATCAAGCGCTTTGCTGCACTTTTCCCACTTAAATCCAAAGCGCAGTGACTTAAGAAATCCAGATTGGGCGGCAAAACAACAGGCTCATTTTTCTAGTCTGTCTATGTCATGGTAACGTTACTGTGGAGTTCATACTAACAATTCTACATGTATTCTTGTTTTAGCATGGCGTTTTGGTCTTGAAGAAAAAAAAACAGCAAAAGGAACCGATAATGACATTTTTTGTGTGACGCTTTGAGCCTGAAACTCAATGGAGGGACGTTTTCTCGTTGCTTTTACTCTCTCTCTCTCTCTCTCTGGTTCTCACGAGAGGCAAATCCATTACAGACTGGCTTTATGAACTCGACTACAGACTTAAAATGCTTAGGTTTGCTTTTTGCTACACTCAGTGGGAAAGTGCTCAGACTCAGAAGAAGTGTTTCGTTGTTATTCTAATTAATGGAGAAAATTAAATGCATCTGTTGTGTTTAAGTGAATGATTTTTCATATACCTCCTCGCTAACTTCAGCAGAAGGGATTTATACTTCTGCCGCCCACTCCGATTATGAAATCCATATCTCCTTCAGTTCCCCTCTAAATCTCCGTCCCTTTCTATCTCTCGTCTGTGTTCAGTTATCAGAGCGCTCAGCACGTAATCAGCTGTATGATCTTGCTACTCAGTAGAGCTTCACTCTGTGAATGTTGTCATATATCTTGGGAGCGCATTTATTGCTGTTGGAAGAGGAGATTAGTCTTAATGAGGCTTCCTGTGAAAGAAATAATCAGTAATTATGGGCACTGAAGTGTACACTTCATGGTGAACACAGTAGCATCAATTATGATAACCCAAGTACATATAATGGAGGTCACACTGCAAATCAATGGATGAACTGCTGCTAAAAATGGGTCAGGGAATTTTCAGCACACCGTAAACACACAGATGCCAGACCTGATTGACGGCTAATATTATTATTATTAACAAAACAGTTGACAGTTGTAATTGGTGATGTATTTTTATTAAGCTACACACATCTTGACTCCCAGAGACAAGCGGCAGTCTGTATTTATACAACAGTTCTTACTGGTTCTTGAATCTGATTGGTCTTTTCCAGTGGTGCAATATTCTAGTGATAATAGAACTCCAACTAGTTCTTTTTTGTCAGAAATGTAGTTGTTTAGATTTCAGATATTGTTGATAAATACAGTCATATTCCTCAGAGACATAAAACAATGCTGTGGTATAAAATGTAAATGGACTTTTTGCTTATTGAGCTGTTTAAAAAAAAAATCAACATGACATTTGCAATAAAAAATGAGAAAAATGGCACTCCTTATTGATTGCGTGATCTTTCTGAATGTATTTTAATCATGCAGTGAAAGAACACAGTCTATATGCGCATGCACTGCTTAATGTACGCATGCGCTCTATAGAGGTGTCTATAAAGGCGTTTTTTGCAAAATGCTCAATCATGTCAAATCGCACATCGTTTAAACACCAATTGCAATATTTTCTCAGACGCAACCCTACTTCTGAGGCATGTCAAATAAGAAGATCTGTTATCTTGTCTTTTTATGTCTGCAGCAGAATTTATATTAAGTAATTATTTTAGAAATTATGTTATTGAAAAAATACCTCAACCGGTTGGGACCTCAAAGGTGGGTATGGTCCTGACTTTGACCATGATCTTCTCATTTTCCGTGCGGTCCACAAACGACCTCCAAGTGCCTCAAAATGGCTGTGAAGAGTCAATGGAAGAATAGTGAGAATGCTGTCAGTCAATAGGGAAAGAGAGGCCAGGCCTCCATGCCGCACCACGGTACAATGACTTGGGCCCTGTTTGATTTCAGAAGGCTGGTGTGTTGAGAAGAGAAGCAATGCATCAAAACGCCTGCACAGGGGCTGCAGATAACAGAGCTCAGCCTGAGGAATAATAGACTTGATTGAATTAGCCATCCATTTCTCGCCATGCTCATAAATCTGGGATGCCTTGATCTCAGTGGCAGCCAAAAGGGGCCTGGACTGAAAAGAGAGGCAGCCTCTCAGCCACGGCAATCACAATACGCCTGAGCCCAGAGAGAGCCGTGTGTCACGCAGTTAATGCATGGCTGCTTCGCCTGTATCTAAAAGCTTCTCCCTTTAATCTGGGAGAGGGAGGACAGGGACCTTCCACGGCTAGATTGAGAGAAGTCTCAGTCGCTGAGCCTCTGGATGGCAGAGGACACGTTATTATAATGTCTCAGAGAGATTCAGAAGAACACAAATAGAAACAACCAACAAATGTGCCGAGCATTATATTGCAAAGCATCTAAAGCACACGTCTGACAATGTTCTGAAATGACGCACTATATCAGATGACGGACTGACAGTCGTTCACTTCTACTGGAGATTCACAGAGAGATTCACATCCGATTTGAGCTTTAAATATATGGAAATATTTCAACTTGTGCGACTACATGCAACCATCTGACCGGCTGTGCTCTAGATGATCAAAAATATGAGTGTGAGCTACTGTTCTGAATAATGGATACTTATGGATAAGTCTGAATTTGAATTTTGACCTCGGGCAGCTCAAACTATGTTCGTATCCAACAGTAATGACAGCCATTTAACCTACACAGGTAGCTGTTCATTCATTATTCACTCGTCCTACTACTAATAACGGGAAGATAAATAACCTTTCTGATGCTGTCCTTTAGTGCAGGGTCAGAAAGCTGTCAGATTTCATCCAAAGTCATTTAATTTGCGTTCCAAAGATGAACAGAGGTCTTTGGAATGACATGAAGGTAAGTAATTAAGGACAGAATATTCATTTTCGGGCTAATTATCCATTTACAGTTCATAACAACTGTGAAAGAGAGTTATAACATCATGTCAACAACTTCTAGACGGTATTATCGTAAACTAGAAATCAACATCATATTGATGTTCATACCAGCTTGATATATCAGTTCACACCAGTACAGCAGTTCTGTGATTCTAGGCCTTACTCAAAACTAGTTATTAACAAGCTATACTATTCACATAAACTGCAAAGCTAAGGTTTCAAGCAGTCTTAAAATACAAGAGTCAATGCACTAAAATGATCGCTCTGCGCAAATACGGAAAATATATCATCAGCAGTGCTGTGTTGCTCTGTATGTATCAGGACTGGCGGAGTGAAACTATTAAAACATTTGTAAATGAATCACGACGTATCTCTCTGTTTTGGGAATTGTTTTAGCAGCAGCACATCAAATGAGCTGCCAGAGTCCAACTGAGACCATCCTCACTCTTTACTCAGCCCTCACTCTTTACACACTGTGCTGATTTAAACGGATTGTTCGCCCAAATATGATCATTCTGTCGTCTTTTACTCGCACACAAACCTGTGTGACATTTTTTTGGGTCTAAACAGCATTGGTTGTGTATGGAGAAACAAAAATAAATCAGTCAGCGAGCGTGATTTCACCAAGTACAAAATGTTCCTGAATCAACACTCTTGTTGATCCTGGAACAACATTCCAGTCAACCAATCAGATTTGGGTGATACTTTTTTTCTGGAAAATCATTTTTAGGCTTATGATCAGGAGCTTGTAAATCAACTATCATTTCCCACTGATTTTAGGAATGACTTTTGGGTAGGGTAATGTTTAGAGGTAGGAACTAGGATAAGTCTATATTTATGGACAATGATACTGATCTACGATCATTAAAAATTTGATCCAGGATCATGTCTTACTTGGCAAAATGACGGCCACCAATAAAGTCACAGAGTTTGTAAAGTCCATGAAGGACAATAAATGATGACATCACTTAAAATCGCCTTAAAATAAAATAAAGAACCTTTTTTTGTCTAAATGGTTCCATAAGGAACCTCCAAAATCTGAAGAATCTTTTTGTTTCACGAAAAGTTCTTTGTGGCGAAAGAAAGTTTTTTACATTATAACAAGTAAAAAAAGAGATAGTAAGAGATTCTTTGGGTGCGTCTCAATCAGCTCCATTGTTCAGTAGTCAGGGCACTTGACCAGGAAGACAGACATTTTACGGACCGTCTCAATTGTGAAATCTTTCCAGCGCAGGAGCATTCACTCCATGAAAAATCCCACAATGCACCACAAAAACTAGGGAGCATCAGCGCTATACTCCCTTACAGAAATAATAAGCGTGAAATGCGCTAAATAAAATATCACACGATAGAAGATTTGAAAAGAAGGGCCGTTTTTAGTATATTTTAACATAAACACATTGACATGTAATAAACGCATCTAATTATCGTTTCGAATATTTGGTTGAATTGTAGTTTGAACTGTAGTTTAATTCCAGTCATGACTGTACGTATGATCACTGTCCCAATGTGCATTGAGGACCGAAAAATGGTTCTATTATGTCATCGCTGTCCAGTAAAGAACCCTTTAAAGCATCTTTACTTTTAAGAGTGTACACACAATAAATAAATGCATTTAATGAATGATGGCCCGAGTTAGCCATTAAAAAACAAATAGCAAAAAAAA
>NW_025047810.1:0-632 GCF_018831695.1 Puntigrus tetrazona
CAATCCTGTTGGGCCCTTCAGACTCGGCCTCCGAACGTGGTACAGGCCTATCAATATTCCTGTCTTACGATGCCCTTTCATGAAGGCCAAGCCGGGGTGGGCTGGATAACTAAGGTACATGCTGGAGGAATTTTCTGAAACCTGACCGGCAAGCTAAGCTGCTCGCAATCTCGTCTGCCTGCCAATGTCTGTGGCAGCGCTTTATATATTATACACACGCTGCAGCACAGACACTGGAAACATTAAATGATTGTGTTCTGCTACGTCTTAATAATTTAAGTCATCCATTTTGTTGGCTCTAAACCGAGACGCTGGTTATAATGCGTGTTTGCCCCACACTGCGAGGTGGATGGCGTGGATCAGGAAAATGTGTGCTGATAATTACGGGGCCTGGGATGACAATGACTCAGTTAATTGCTCTAACCTTTTCTTGCCAAGCAGGAGCAGCATGTCAGTGTTGGAGGTGAAATTTGGCTTGTTGTTGTTCAGCTTCATTGATTGCTGTATTCGCTGATTTATGATTCATGTAATCCACAGCCGACAGGCCGTATACTAAGACACGACGCTCACAAACAAGGTTGCACGGTCATAAAAAAAAAAAAAAAAAAAAAAAAAAAAAAAAAAAAAAAAAA
>NW_025047811.1:0-813 GCF_018831695.1 Puntigrus tetrazona
TGGTAATTTAAAGACAAGCACATTTAGATTGAGTCTAGTCGCACACAAATCGCTGCCTGATCTCATGAGCGGTAATATTTTATTGATATATAGATATTTTACAAAATAAAAGCCCACCGCGATCTTGAATCTGACCAATTAAAACAATGTCATATGCATATATACAGCACTGTGTACATATTTTTAATCAGCTGTCCCATGGCAAATAATTCCATTCCATCAATCTAAAAGTATCCATGAGAATTCATATTTGCTCATACAGTAAATGTTTTAGATTGTGTATGTTTCTATATGCAAAGGTATGATAATGCTTGTGTTGTAGAAGCACATAATATTTCCAGTACATATGAGACTTTAACGATTTTGCAAAGCTGATTTTATTCCCAAATAATTGTCTAGTTCAGTATTTATATAGTGTTATGCCACCTGGCTGGGCCTTAATAAGTAGATGCTAAAGTAAATACATATTTCTATTCATCTATTCATAGAATTTGCATATCTGCACACAAGTCTTCTGCTTACTCCATCTAGATGTATATTACTGTATGTATGTTTGTACTTAAAGCTGCTGAAAATGCAACATTTTTTGTTGTTGTGCACGCCGTCTGAATCCACGCGACTTTTAAGTGAATTTAACCTTTAAACCTTTTTGGATTTATTTATTAATTGAAATTAAACGATATCTACAACATTTAACATCAAAAGTGCCCACGGCAAATTCTGATGTTTTTAAGCCATGAGCATTTCATTGAAGGCACATTATTTTTGAAATGATATGCTCCCCAGGATTCAGTGCGAATAATAATAAAAAAA
>NW_025047812.1:0-6943 GCF_018831695.1 Puntigrus tetrazona
GATTTTCATTCCCTTGAGAACAGGTAGGATACTATTATTGATATTACAACCAGTAACGCAGCACAAAAATGGAGCAGGAATGTCGTTCTCTACACGATTATGCCAATATCTATTCACCAAGTGCCAGAGGAGCTCCTAAAACGCTGTACGCTTTGTGAACGAAGCCAAGTCCACCAATCGGTCTTGGCATGGCCCAGTGGGCTGCGGGAAGCACTACAAATTGCTCTCATCCACCGACCCAGCCAAATCTCACAGTCAGAGGACAAATGTGATAGATGGTCCGTCTTCTGAGCTGTCAGTGGGTTTATTTTACAATTAGACATCTCCAGGTGGCGTAGCTAAACAGAGAAGGCTCGTCTTCGGACGTGAATCCTGTTTACGTCAGACTCGGGTGAGTATCTGACAGGTAGGTCTCTCATAAATGTTGCCTGAAATCTCATTATGCCAGACCTTCGCCCCGGTTCCTGATGGGGGTTTTGCCACACGTCCTTGACGCACAGATACAGGCGCAGATATTTCTCACTGAGGCGCTGTGAGGATCGTTATTGCATCGGGTGATTTTCAGCTTCAAAGCACAATGACGCTAATTCAAAACAACTTGATCCTTGGGTAAACTGGAGTATGTGCAGATGTGAATACACATATATAACAAACGCCTTTTGTTACTATCATACTTATGAAGTGATTATTCATGCTCAGATCCCTTAGTCCCCAAATAAATGAAAAGAGCTTAGCTCTGCAGACTCATTAAACAGACAACGGCTAAAACAACTCAGAACAGATCAATGAAGCACTAGCTTATCATACTGATGTTTTCAAATGAAAGCCGCAGCGGTGAAGTGTCAAATTGCACACTTCAGTCCAATTAAATTATCATCTACGCTGCATTTAAGACAAAATATAATTGTTTGTTTCTCAGAACGCGAAGAATCTCAGAAATTCCGGTCCCGTCTATGGCAGGCTGTCTCCAAAGGCATATCTACACGATTAAAAATAGACTCAAGTTACTTCTGCAGAAGCACAGGAATAAACCTTTAAGGCAAGACAATGTGCTCGGCAGCCATCTTACCTTGCAGCTATCTCCTATTTTCATTATGTGAGTAGCTCTATCTATTGCGAGGATCTGAATTGGACCAAGACGGTGGGTCAGGACTGCATTCTAGTACCACATGTCTTCAAGTCGGCAGTAAAATCAACACAACAATGCCCCACCAATCACAAAAAATATCCTTAAAAACTCTCATGTTTAAATATAGATACATATTGCTAGCATTTTGGCTGTTAATTAGTGCTTATAAAATCTGCATGACTGTATTTTAGATGCCTTAATCCTACCCCATACTTAAACTTAATAACTACCTTAAATAACTATTAATAAGCAAGAAATTAGGAGTTTGTTCAGGGACTCTTTTTCGTAATATTTGTTCTTTATTGTAAAGTGCTACCAAAAATGTAACTTTTTAAATTAAAAAGGTCAACTTTAAGTAAGTGTTATATGATGAAAAAGTAACCTAAAAAGTATGTAAAAAATATCCAATATAGTCCAATATGAATCCCCTCTGAAATATATTTCATGTATCCCTAATCAGAGATTTTACATCCTATAATTTAGATGAAAAAAAAAGAAAGATGGAAGTCAGAGCAAGAATAGAAAATGTAACATTTAAAATCATTAACTGTAACATAAAATTGCATGCTATTCATTTCTAGCACATGACAATAAGACAATAAGGCTATAAACAATTTCATAACTGCCCCCCGTTTTGTCCTTAAATGATAATTTTAAGTTCTTAGCACAGTCTGTTTAACACTGTCTGTTTAATACAATATTTAGAGATGTACGATCTGCAAGGAGAAACACAACAAAGAAATAAAACATGATGCAAAAGAATGTGTCTGCAATACTCAAGACAAAACATCAGAGAAGAAATACACTTCTGAAAATTGGAATCCTTAAACGAAGGCACTTGACTTGTTTTGTCTCAGAGGAAAGATGTTTTTAGATTATAAAGATTATAATAAAGATTGTAATGCCATTTCAATAGCAAATGTCTCACGAGGAACCATGCGGCGTCAAGTGCCTGACAAAACATTAGCTGGAAGACAGGTAAAAGGTTCTTTACTTCAGAGAAGGCAATGACTGAACAGCCTTTTAATAACGGCACAGTGTGTGGGTATAAACCATTAAAGACATTAAAGACCATTAATCAGATCTGTTTTTATAGCTTTTAGTCCACATCTACCAATTTGGGTGCCAAGTATGAAGTATGAAGGAAGCAAAGGTTTGCTTGGGGGTTCACAAACAGACTCTACGACAAATAATAATACCAAAAAATATTTTACATATAATACTATGCATTAATGTATTTAGGGGTCCTTGGCATCAAAAAGCTTAAAGGGGTCATCGGTTGCTCAGGTTGATATACTGTATGATTCTTTGGGGTTTTAATGAAACGTCTGTAACATACTTTGGTTAAAATTTCTCAGCGGTGGTGTAAAAAACACCCTTTTTCTTCCGTCCAAATCAGCTTTGTTTTCATCAACCGTCAATCAGTCCTTGTTCTAGTCTATATTCATTATTACATCAAACAACTAAACACTTAAACCGCTTAATCAGACACAATTGTCTTCCCTTGCACCAGAGTCAACACAAAGGCAGACTGATGACAGTTCACTCAGGGCGGGTCTAAATGAGAGGATCTTGTCAGGGGGAGGGGCCTGTGCAGAACTACGCCATTCTGCCCGGAAACAGCCAGATTTGAGAAAAGGAATTTAAAACAAACAAAAAAACACACTGGGTGGATTTTTATCGTTATATGGTGGTTGTGTACACATGCTTCCATCACGCTTTTGTGTTCAAATAACTTGTAAATTGAATTTTGCATCCAATGACGCCTTTGAAAGGGTTAAGATCACTACAAAGCACTACAAAATCACCACATTCCTTCCTGTTTAGTCCCGCCCACTGATTCATGCAGATGAAGATGCAGAGCACCAAACACAGGTCTATGCAGAAACCAAACATTTTTAATAAAGCGCAAGTCCAGTAAGAACTTGGTCTTTTGTTCACTTCATTTTACATCTGATTTGTTTACAAAAAACAACACAATTCGAACGTGAGATTTTCAGAAAGATTGAAACTAAAAGATGCTGTGCTGAATAAATTGGATCTGATATCACGGCACACAAGCGCGAGTAACAGGTTTTATTACGTGATCTTTATTGCTTTGTCCCTTATTGCGGGTCCTCTGATGCCTACTGAGTATTTAAATGCGTTTTTAAGAGTAGCATCCGTGAAGAACATGGGCTGTCAAACACGGCTATTAGCCAATCAGAGCAGTGGGTGTTTGCTTCCAAGTCTTCTGGTGAGGGGAGTAAAAACCGGACAAAAAATGGTCTATTACTTCTAGATTAGGATGCTTTTGGATGTAAAAGTCTTGATAATATCGTAAGTGTTCCTCAGAGAACAATACAAAATAATAAAAAGGCGGTTCATGACCCCTTTAACAACCTCTGTGCTAATGTATCCATCCTGCAATACGCAGATTTCTGTCCAATCACATGCAAGAATGCATTCTGCAGGTAATCAGCATATACGTTTACGATTGTGATTTACCTGAAGCTCATTGTCTGTTTAACTCTGAAGAATGCCTCTTGTCCTCGAGATAAAGATCGCTCTTTTCTTCTTTTAACGGGTTGTAAATTGAAGTTGGCTCCTGATGAATGCGGGCGGTTTAAGTCTTACTCCATCAGTTTCAGTTGGGAACGCAATGCAGGATACCTGTCAGCGGGCAGAAGATACATTAGCCATGTCAGACGAATGGAGTTTAATCATGTACACGCAGCCAAGCGCCTCATGTGGGCTTCAATTCACAAATATCCCCAGAGCTTTAAAAAGAATAGCCAGGAATGATGACAAAATCATAATCATCACAGATGGATGAATCAACTGCGAGTTTAGATAAACCTGCTGTGTGAGGATCTGTTGGGCGAGATAAGACTGATCTCTCTTTCTCTCCGCGAGCTGCAGGCCTTGTGATTATCTTTGCTAAATCAAACGCGTGGGGATCAACTTTTGTGTGTGGGTTGAACAGGACAGAGCTGCACTCGACGCTGCTGCAGGGTGGGAAGATACATTCTGTTACTAAACACACGTATTCGATCCGCGTCCAGTCAACTGAGATCGGCCGAGGAAAACATGCACGAGGATATGCGAGCGTGTCACGGGGATGCCGGCGCATTGTCTTTCAGCTTGATTAAAACACGAGAAGAAGTGACGTTTATCACGCCGCTGTCAGATGAGAGACGCGGCTTCGTTGGCACGCATCCACACGTACAGCAAAACGACACACGCATACACTTTAGCTATTATTCGAAGGATTTCTTCAACGGCCGCGCAAATCCCACCCAGTAAGCCGTCACTGAGACGGATAATAAAAAAAACAAATTAGCCTCCTTCCCACTCCTTTTTGCTGAATTATTGCACTGCGGTTGTGATATTGAACGCTCGCAGGAAGGTGATGAAGGCGAATGTAAACACACTGCTGTGATTAGCGAATATGAGAGCTTAGAGGCGATCGGTCATCCACAGATGAATGACCTCGAACTGACTCAAAGAACCGGTGCACTTTGACCCCGGGGAAGTCACAAGGAAAAAAACCTGCTCTCCCACACGTCACCCGCAGCGTCAACAACCCGATCCTGAAATTGCAGCCTTGCAGCTCGACTATCCTTGATATGAGGCCCACAGACTCACTGGAACGTAATGCGGTTCTCGTCCCGGGGACCATCCCATTCCTCAAATTACTTTCACAGGCTGTCATTTGTTACATAAAACATCCCCAGATTTGGGAACGTTGCAGGTAAGAGGCGCAGAGAAAGCGAAATGGGGAGCAACAATGCCTTTGATGGCAGAACAGGCATGTCTGCTTAAATGCTCGGGGAAGCTCAAGCGTGTCAGGACTACAGATCCTTTGGGAAATCAAGACTTGGAGAAAGGCAGGCGCTCTGGAAAGATCCCCAGCTCTAAGCGCCGAGATCTGACATTTTGAAATGTGAAGTTTTGGACCACCTGCTGTAAACGGAGGTCCATTCTGAGGCCTGATTAGAAAGAGCTGTGAAAGACCTCATTTGTCTTGTTACATCTGGTGCTCGGCTCTGGTTCTTCTGCTGAGAGTCTCTCCTGTAATGAGATCAAGCTCTGAGCGATCGCCGTGTGATGTCTATGTCTTCATTCATCTTCTGACGCTGAATTATGCAGCGCAGATCTGTTCTTCGCAAAAGCTGTTCTAGGAAAAATAAATATTTGACATTGTTTCCAATAGGCTTTAGGACCTGTGGAGATCTTGTAAAAACTCATCATTAGTGATTTCAGGGGCGGCTAATCGGAGACTGTGAATGACGAGCGTGTGGTAACACTTTATTTCAATAGTCCACTTTAGATGTTCTGCTAACCGAACCTAATAGCCTACTCTGTGAGTTAGCACACATGCCGTTGCGAATAAGCGAGAATTAGCTGACATGCAGTTGCAGATTTACTTTAGGAGAATGTCTAAAGTGTAACTGAAGCATGTATAATGATCTTACAAGATGTTTTAGTGCCGAAACCGCTATCTATCGATGTGGAGAACATCGAAGCAAGCTATCGGGGTTGTTGTAAAAACTTTTTTTAAGAACGATTCATTTAAACATTTCCACAGGCTGCAGATTCAGACTATTAAAAGCACACCGGCGCAATGTTTCCCTGCGAGTTACGAGTGATTTACTGTCCTTCGCGTAAACGATTAGCTCGATACGCAACATAATATATAGCTATTGTGAATTTCACAGCTTCCGACAAAATGGCCACTCTGACCCTGCAATGCAGTCTATGACAAAGCCGGAGAGTTTAGCTTCTTCTTAGTTTAACAACTGCACAAAACAGCAAGACGAGGTTAAATTCGACTAAAGAAACAACAGAACCTCTCCAAGCGACTGGCGAAGACCTGAAGGGGCAGATTTACCGCTGTATATCCTGTAAGATCAGTCGCAGAGCTCGTCTACATCCTGTCACTCGCACATTAACACTTGCATGTATTGTTGCCATCCTCATATTGCTGTCAGGAAAAGATTGTGTTTCACTTTCTTTAAACCCAGTGTTCAACTCAATTCTTGAATGCCTTCTATGAACAGTTCAGAAAATTGCAAGCTTTTTACAAGTTTTTGTCCCGCAGGACTTAATTATTTCCAACACCTTATTATGCTTGTCCCTAGTCAAAATATTGTATCCTCTGGCATCATCGCTCTGAACGCCAGCTGCTCATTTCTGGAGGAATATCTCCACAGTGTGGCGGGAATCGATAAAACATTACCGAGACATGCCTTTACTTCTCACATTGATAATTGTGCACAAAAAAGCCGTTATAATGCATAATATGTACTCGTACATTAGAAACGGAGGTATAAATTGACGTTTTTGCTCAGTTTTATGCTTTGATTGTATCAAAACACGTGTCTGCAGATGCTCGAGGCTGGCGAAGATCATCAGCGCCATCTGCCTGTCATATCGTGTCAGCATTTTATTTGACCTAGTCGTTTCTTTCGATATTTCCTAGCTAGGACGTAAACACGTGCGAGCGCTATTTTTACGTTCTTTAAAAACTATACTTTAAATTGACCATTTTCTTCACACGTCGCTTGTTTTCTAAATCATCGATCTTTCCTCACACGTTGGTGTTTAAAACGGTGAGGAGTGTTTTGCAAAGCGGATGAAAATCAGTTATAATTTTTTATTTTATTTATTTATTTTAATCGATTTTCAATTAGGCCACAGTTGTTTATTTCGTTGATTTTTGGGGTGCTCGTCCTACATGCTACAAACGCTAGCTGCTACACGTTTGAAAAGCGTTCACGCGGCACGCTTAGTTCTCCCAAAACAACTCCGCGTGTCGGAGCGCGCGCGCGC
>NW_025047813.1:0-1054 GCF_018831695.1 Puntigrus tetrazona
CTGAAAAGCGTTCACGCGGCACGCTTAGTTTTCCCAAAACAACTCCGCGTGTCGGAGCGCGCGCACGCGCACGCATTTTGACGTACGTTCTGGTGACGTCACACGCGGGGCGGTTCTCCCAACAGGTGTATTTCACAGGTGTAAGGAAAAGTAAATGCCAGAGAAGTACGAGTCCGCGTAGCCCCGCTGTTTCATGCAGACTCATGTGTACAATGGCCCCAAAGTGTATAGGGGGCTGCGCCGCGTTGTTTTTCCTCGGGATTACATTTGATATAATCGGGTTCGCTTTGCTCTTTGTCGGCATTTTCGCCAATCTGCGATTGAACGGCAGGTTTTACGGAGACTTCTTGATCTACACCGGCTCTTTAATAGTTTTTCTCAGTCTTTTCTGGTGGATCATGTGGTACACCGGGAATATTAAAGTTTCCTCGGAGGATATGGAGAAGAGGACGTTTGATAACTTTGCGCACTGGGCGCGGAAGCTCTCGGAGCGGCTGTCCAAAAACGGGATGAACGGCGAGAAGCGCTTGGACGGCATTAAGAAGTCGCTGAACGGCGACGTGACACATCACGCTCCGACGCGGATAACGTGGGAAAGCTCCGGAACGGCGGGGTGCGCGAACGAAGCCTACGACCGAAGCTCCGATGCGCCGCCGAGCGAGAAGACCGTGGAGCTGGAGATCCTGAAGAACTCCGAGATGTTCCTGCAGAGCGGCGGCAAAACGGAGAGATTCCTCTGAACGGCGAACGGTACGCTGTTATATGGGACTTCATTCTTTAGCGGTGTCAACTTTGGAGAAAAGTTGATTTAGACGAACACGAGGCAAGAAAATAAACAGCACGGGATGAATAGATAAAAGTAGAGATTGAGAGTTAGCCTATCTCTTAAAATGATAATATTAAAGCCTAATGACTTAGTCTATTTTCATTATTTGATTGCATATATGAGGCCTGTATATTCTCATCAGATATTTTGCTTTTTATCTATGATATTTGGACATTGAGGCATCATTGTTATTTGCGAGAAATATATATATATATATATATTTGAAGT
>NW_025047814.1:0-875 GCF_018831695.1 Puntigrus tetrazona
GGCCAGGGGCTTTACAATACATAAAAGCAATGTCTTATATTACTGCATAGTATTTGCTTCAGTGTCATGTTGGAGTTTGGTGTTGATTACTTAACTTTTAAGTTCATGCTCATTTTAGCTATCCATTTTATGAACGGAGACTTCTTGTAAACCTATTGTTTTACAATAACAAACAAAAAACTTTTTTTGTTTGTTAATGTTAACCGTCGCGGACCAGATAATTAATTTTTTTTTTTTACCAGTACCGAAAAACACTTAAGATCATATTTCTAAATTACACCTCAACAACGTGTATGGAATTAATATTTGTTGTATGGATTTGATGTGGTGAGGATATTGTACACTTGTGAAACTTGACGCCGTACTTCTCTCTTCCCAGGCCTGTTTTACTTCTGTTGGTCAGAGTCTAAGAGGAGGAGGAAACGCAGCAGTAAGACTGGAATGTTTTCAACCTTCATCTTTGGACTGACTGAGAAATCGAGTCATAAATCAGGGATTTTTTTAAATGAGCACTTTACGCACGATTGTTAAATTTGTACTGTTAACTTATACTGAAATTTTAAATTTCAGATTTTGTATTTCCATCTTTATCAAATAAAGAGTTTTTAGAAAAATCATTCGTCCAGCGACAATGAACTTTCTCGTTTCTACTAAATCGGATTTGGTTTTATTCTGTATTCTGGCTTTATTATAACAATCACTCGTTTCTGTTATGAATCCTACAGCACCAGCAGTCACGTATGAGCTACTGTTTGATCTCCGTTAAAACAAGCATTACGGATATTCCTCTATTTTTATTGGGAATCAAAGTACTTTCAGCTCAGACCCTGGGCATTTCAGGAAACCTGTTCACCTGGAAGTGCCTCACCCTTTTT
>NW_025047815.1:0-747 GCF_018831695.1 Puntigrus tetrazona
TGTTTACTAGAAACACAGCTCTGTTATAAACAGTACCTTTAGGTGTGATTTGTGCTCTTTAAGAAATACTGCAACGTTGCTTTTTCGCCTAACATTGGGATTAAAATCCCGGAGAAACCAGCCAGACAAACATAAGAGTTTAAAAGACACACCCTGCTATTGTGTTTCTGGATACGTGAGCCATTAAATACTCAAGCCTTTCACAATCACAGCAAACGGACAATAAGGGAGAGCAAGGCAACCACCGGAAAAGTCATGAAAGTTATAAGTGGAAGGACTTGTTTGATAGCGACCTTTTAGACGCGGGGTTGGTTTTGGTATGCGATGAAAACGGCACAGTTCTGTAACCCTGCCGAAATCCCTCTCTCCCATATAATCCCAAGGCGTTCGCGTTAACCGCCGCTTCCGAGTTTCTGCCACCACCGAAATGCAAATTAAGACCCCTATCATTAATTCATCAGCGCAGTCACGAATCGGACAACCTGTGCGACAAGCAGAACAAGATGGACAGCGGGTCATGTTTCCCATCAACACCCGAGGTGCGAGCGAGAGCGATATCGAATGATCCGAACGCCTTCGAAAATCACACAACCCCGAAGAAACCCGTCGGCCGCAGAAGAAGAACACATCCCATCGCTCCTGTTGCTGTGAACGCGTGAAAAAGATTTTTAATGACCATTTAACAGGTTAATGTTACCTTGGAAGAAACGCAGGCTACTTTGGTACAAAATGATGATAATAATAATA
>NW_025047816.1:0-2029 GCF_018831695.1 Puntigrus tetrazona
GCTCCCTAAAAATTTAACAATCATTTTCTGTCATCAAGCTAACTTTAGAATCTTTATCCATAAATTGTTTCCTTTGTTTCTTAACCCGGTTCTTATGAGCAATCAACAACAACCCGAAAAGATAATTGTATTTCAAAATAAATCATATTTTGGGCCTGCTGAGTGTTCTTTAACTTCTCATGGAGAGCCAACAAAGCCTTTCACAATAACAGACCGGCTAAAGAGAACAAGAGACATCCGTTTAAAAAACACACGGTGGTTTCTTTCATTTGGACTTCTCCCAGAAGTTGGATACTGTTGCAGTAGCAACATACAGTGCCATCTTCACCAGCCACACAAATACAGAACAGAAATTATGGAGTTTTTAATTTAATTTATAAAAAAATGCATAAACCCACTGAAGCTGAACAACATCTACCACTTATTTTTCCTTGTGGAACATGTACTATCTGTGAGACTCTTTCAGTTGTTTGAACAGAATAAAATAATATTAACAGGCAAAGAGACAATTTCAACACAAAGATAACAAACACAGCCAACGACATCTTGAATAGAAAAGGAAAAACAATGGGGAGGAAAGGAAATATCAGAAACAAAAAGGTAAGTGCAGTAATGATCCCAATCGTATAAAATATTATTTTGCAATTATTATTATTATTATTTTTTTTTTATCATCTTCAGCAGTTTCCTGCAGTCAGGAAACGAATCAGATACAGCACATTTTCTCAACACGTTCATGCAAGCTGATATATTTTAACAAAGTACAAATGGAATTATATTTATCTCATAGGTTACTGGTTAAAATATGAAAAAAAAGAGAATGTGAGTAAACATCATTTTGATTTGATGTAATAGCAAGTAACTCAAACCCTCGATAGTGTTTTTTTTCCGGAAAAATAAAATAATAAAAAATGAAGAAACTACATTCATTTCCATGACCACAAGTCCACGTCTTTAAAAAATTAAAAAGAAAATGGAAAAGAAAAGAGAATTGACTTCACTTCAGCACTGCCTGTTTAGTTGAGTATTTGTGCCTCAGGAAACACACACAAATAAGATCCTAAAGTACACGTACGACAAAATACTGCATATCTACTAAAGACTGCATTAGGTAGGTGGACATGGTAGCTAGCTGCCATGATACAGGAAGGGAAAAGAACAAAACAAAACAAAAAAAAACTCCCCACATTTCCTTTTGCCCAAGAGAAAAACGCTCATTTCTCCATCTGTGAATATAAAGTTGAAATAAGGAGCAGGTTCACATTTTAAGAGCTAATCGGTGTTAAATGATGTTTGGCAAGTTCATATCTGCCCTGTCTTTTCAGTCGAATGCAAGTGTTCAAGACCTCTGACTGGGAACGGGGGGAAGTTGCGAGCACACATCTGATACGCATGCGTGACGTTACATTAATATTTATATCGGTCATTGGCCGGTCGTTTGTTCGGTAACACAAAGGGGGTTCCGTCTATTTGCTCTCCATCCACGTTCAGCTTTGAGTTCATAGCGATGGAGACCTTCTCTTCTGGGTTACACCCATGATACATTTTAATTTATAACTTCAAGTAGGCTATATTAATATATGTGTGTGCATATATCTGTGAGTATTTACCTATTCACGTAAAAAGGCCCACCGTCCCTCCTTCAGAACAACAACAACGCTCTTTTCTCCTCCACCTCGCGTTTCTCTCGCCCCGATTCTAAACGTTACTTTTTCTCCGAAATCCACCGACTTTCGTCTCACCTCACTATTTGGCACCTCGGATTCATTAACTGATGATGTGGCTGCAGCAGGTGCGTGGCAGGCGGGGAGAAACAAAAAAAAATGGGTTGAGGTCAAAGGTCAAGACGTGGCTGCCCTAGTCGGTGGCGTTCTGCTTGTCTCTCTCCGCTGTGATGGGGACGACGTCCCCTCCGTCTTCAGTCTTGGCTCTTTTGGTGTCGGGCTGCTCCGCTTGCTCTGCTCCGTTTTGCCGTTTGGTTGGTAGAGACGCCGAGGCCGAGGCGTGGGTCGCCAGCATGTGCAGAGGA
>NW_025047817.1:0-1454 GCF_018831695.1 Puntigrus tetrazona
ATATACACATACACACATACACAATAAAATAAAATGTCTCAAAAACTTGTGTGTGTTAAATATGTTTTTTTGCGATTTATTTTACAGCACTAAAATATATATTTAAATAAGTCATTTATGTAAATCATAAGCGTTATAATTTCTTCACGTTCAAAAGTTCAAGCCTCAAGCCTTAAAAACATGCAAATGTAGAGTGAATATAGAAATGTCATTTTGAATTCTGCAATACCCATGACGTCCACCAACTTTAATGACTTCTTTAGTCACGAAATGAGGGGGAACGACCAAAAAAAGAAGATGATTAGAAAGAAGAGAAAGTTATTGATAATAGATGTGTGCATGAATACCTGCGTTAGCCTGGCTCTGTATCGCCGTGGCAATGGGCACTACATGAGTGCCATTCTGGGTGATGGTTTTGATTGGCAGTTGGTGCTGGCCCAATGGGGCTTGTTGCACTATGGTAACCGTCTGGAGGGTCGTGGCTGCAGAGCTGCTTTGAATGATCCTACTGGCTGAGCCTATAGAGCCGTGAGTGATGCCGGGAACCGACTCTACCTTCACTAAAGAGAGACAGAACACGTTTGGTCGCTGACATCGTCCGAAGAAAGCCAAACCTGAAGCCATCGCTCACCTTTGACCTCCTCTCCGTTCTCCAGCGTTTCCTTTTTGATGGCGGGCTGCAGGTTGGCCCCGCCCACGGCGCTGACGGCCACCGCGGGGATCTGGTGCACCACGTGCACCGTCTGCATCAGCGGCTGCGCAGACGAGGAGGACGTGACCGGGGCCGCCACAGCGTACGTGACGGGTTTGATCGTCTGCGTTAACGGACGCTGGACCGCAATCAGAACCGGCTGAGTGGTGATGGGAGACGCTGGGAGGGAGAACAAGCACACACTTACTGACGTCATGTGATCGATGCAGTATTGGCGCACACACACATTCAGACTGATACAGATAAGCAGGGCTATTTTAATATCACCGATATCCTATTCTATAGATTTAATCCATATTTCAAATAATCCACCTGCACCAGTCTAAATAGTCAGAATATAAACACTTACAGATGTACTGTAGTAAAGGCAAAATGGATTCCGTTATCATATACATATACAATTTAAAAAAAAATGGTACGGATTTAACATTTTAGCTTTAAATTTGATTAAATTACATTTTATTTGAAATAACAAAAAGGTTTTATGGATTAAATATGATGATAACCCTGCCGATAATCTGCAATTATTTTTGTTAAGGCCCATTACAAGAAAACAAACCCAAAATATAATATAATAATCTATGTAAGTAATCTACCATATTACTGTAAACTAGTATACATTATTGTGGATATTTGGACTGATACCGATAATCGGTGTATATACATATGTGTGTGTAATATACTGTACACACACACACACACACACACACACACACACACACACACACACACACACACACAC
>NW_025047818.1:0-1234 GCF_018831695.1 Puntigrus tetrazona
CACAGATTGTGATAGATGCCGATAATCGGATTATTTTGATATAGGATTAAAATGAAAATGAATTACAAATCACACCAATATCATTTATTCATGTGTGATCATGAGTACCTGTGGTGTTTTGGGTAAAACGGGCCTCTTGAATCACAGCTAGTTTGGGTTGGACGGCAGTGGCGGGAGCAGCAGCAGGGGGCGGGGCAGAGGCGGGCTCTGGCTCCATGGGAACAGGCGAGCCTTCCCGTGATAGGCTGTCGGGAGTCTGCACACCGCTGGAGTGGGCGGAGAGAACGCCCGAGTGATTGGGCGACGCCGGGGCACTCCTGTCATCAGAGACCAACACGTCAAACCAAACTTTCAAGTGGTATGTAATGAAAGTAAAAAAAAATACTATTAAGCAAGAATGCATTAAATTCGATTGCATTTTACACTTTTCCCACTAACTGGTTAAATGCACTGCTGTAACTAGTAAACGCACACTCTTATGTAACTTTATTTAACTTTAAACATTTTTTGTGCATTGCTTTATTGTATTTAAATATTCATGCATTTTGTTAGAAGAAAAAAGTTCTGTTATAGTGTATTATGACAACATTTTCTTGCTATTAAATTACAATACTGTGATAATACTGCATACCGTGATAAAAGCATTAGCAATTAATCGCAACATGAAAAGTTGGTATCGACATATGACTAGGGGACAGTAATTTGAAATAGAAATCTGTAGTTTTTACTGCTGCTCTTTTGAACTTGCTATTCAAAGAGTCCTGAAAAACAAAACGTTTCCACAAACACACTGAGGAAACGGTTTTCATAAGAATATGAGCATAAGATCATATGTTTAGAGGTCAGTGCTGTGACTCTGACCTAGATGAGAGGGGTCCCAGAGGGGTCCTGAAGCACGGGACGCCCCGCGGCCGGCGTTTCCTGAATGCCTGCTCCACCAGTTTGCTCTCAGATGATGGGTCTATCCTCCAGAATGAGCCCTTGCCCGGCTCTTCCTGTGAGCGCGGGACTTTGATGAAGTACCGATTCAGGGACAGATTATGACGAATCGAGTTCTGAAACACAACATTCATTCATACTGTCAAACGACATCTTCATCCACTGATGTATAGAGTGACAAAGTAAGTAACTGTTTTTGTAATTTTGTTATTTATATAACCAACTAGAAAAAATAAGAAAGTAACAATATATAAATGAATATTATACATATACATACATACACATATACATGTAC